>NC_061116.1:136220531-136338561 GCF_002878395.1 Capsicum annuum | reverse complement strand
ATGGTTAAGAGATAATCACATAAAGAATAAAGCTCCAATCAATGTTTGTTAAATACCTTAGGCTTGACCTTATTTTCTACACCTAAGCTTTAAGACAGTAATGTCAAGATATGTAGGCTTGAGGGGCTGATATGGTGCATATGAATATTATGTGACTACACCTCATTGGAACTACACTAACTTTGGGGTCTCACTTCTTAACCATTTTTACTTTATTTTGCCATCATTTCTCCCATTTTTATTTTAAAGCATATTCAGGTTGGGTGTGGTTTCTTTATTCTTTCTTTTTCAACCTTTTCACATGTTTCTTTTTCTTCCTATACCAAACCCAACCCTACTTTATATTTTAATTTGTTTTTCCCTTCTTCATTCCTATTATACATTACACACCCTTGTGATAGCCACCCTCAACTTAGGCGATTTGCCTGAGTTGAGGTGCACAATGTCTATAGGGGACTAGGGCTAAAATAGGTTCATTGTAACATCAATGGGAAGATAAAATATAAAAAGAAATAAATAGGTTATAAGGCTCAAAGTAGGGATCAAGGGATACTATTTCCTAATAGGAAGGTAATTGAGGCTAAAAGTGGATTACAATAAAAAACGACCTATGATCCTTTCCTATCCAACTATCCTACAACCAACGCAAGACTAACCAGGTAAATTTTGGATTTAACACACAAATTGAACTCAATAGTAGCTCACACACACATGGCACAGGGTCACATCTTAAGCAACTACCTATCCTATTTATGTAATTGTTAGCAACTGATTATCATATCCCTAATCCTAATTACATAAAAAGATCCACAATAATCACATATTTATACATTCACACAGTTCTAAAATAATTTTTGAGGGGTATCATTTTATTCAAAAATAAAGCAAAAACATGACAACTGCCCCAAATACTTAAAAATCTCCTAATTACATAAAAACATAAAACAATATGAAAAAACACACAATATGACATAAATTTTTACCTAGACATGCCAGTTCTACAACCATACCATGCCTGATAGGAAAAGAAGCATGGAAACAAAAACCACGGAAGTTATGGTTTGCCCCCACCCCTAACTAAATGTTGTGCATTATCCCCAATATGCAAAATTAAAGTAAAATAGAGAAAAGTGAGAACATACCTGGGATGCACTAGGCATCTGTGTATCTTGGGTTGCCTCTCAAGCAGTGTCTAATATAACATTGCGACACGACTCAGTTGCCTTGGATACTTAAACTTTTCCAAGATCAATCTTAACATAGCCTTTCACTTCTTCCAGGTTTCCCATGTAGTGCTTCCATGCTGTCCATTCACCTTGTAGTGGGATTTCACCCTCACACTTTATTTCTATACCACCATCTGGGAATACCCTAACCACAGTAAATTGTCTATTCCATAAAGACTCCAACTTACTAGGAAACAAGCAGAGTCTTAAGTTATACAACATGACTAAATCACCGGGTTCAAATACACTTTTCTCAACTTTTCTATCATGATACAACTTTATTCTTTCTTTGTATATGGCAGAGCTCTCATATGAACACTGTTGAAATTTATTTAACTCATTTACCTTGCTCAAAAGCTTTTGGCAATATGCCACTTAAAATTTAGCATTCTCGATGCCAATAGTGCCTTATACTCAAGCTCAACCGGTAAATGCCATGCCTTGCTGAATATATGATGGTATGGGGAGACACCTATAGGGGTCTCATAAGTTGTCCGGTAGACCCACAATGCACCATGTAATTTCCTGGACCAGTCAGTCTTTTTGGCATTCACAATTTTTGCCAATATGGACTTGATCTCTATTGGAGAACTTGCCTACTTATCTGAGGCTGGTAAGATGTTGCCACCTTATTCCTTACACCATATCTATCAAGCAGGGTCTTAAATAGTAGTCGTAAAAGTGAGACCCACCATCACAAATAATTGTATGTGGAGTGCCAAATAAAAAAAAGGTATTTTTCTTTAAAAAAGCAGTGACACTTCTACCTTTATTATTTGGAAGCGCCACTGCCTTCACCTATTTTGACATATAGTTAACTACCATAGGAATATACCTCATGCCATAGGAGCTCACAAATAGACACATAAAATTAATTCCCTATAAATCCAACAACTTCAACAATAGAATAGGTTTCATAAAAAGTTCATGGTGCCATGAAATGTTACCTTGAGGCTGGAGTTGGACACAAAATTATGCGTACTCATGACCATCCTTGAAAATTGTAGGACAATAAAACCCACACTACAAAATTTTATGGGTTATACGAGTACCATAATGATGATCCCCAACTTGAGAGGAGTGATAAGCCTCTAGATTACTCATCATCTCTATCTTTAGGATACATCTCCGAATCACACCACAAGCATAAACCCTAAATAGATATGCCTCATCCCAAAAGAACTTCCTCACCTGATACATAAATATCCTTTGTTTCTTAAAGTATAGGTCTTCTAGAACAAGATCACTTACCAAATAGTTGGTAAAATAACAAACTAGGGAATTAAATCTTGAGATAAAGCCAAAACCCTCTCATCTAGAAGGGTATCATTTATATCCAAATAATTCCCTAACCTCGACATCACCTTATCCTCAAGACTAGACAAGTGATCTATAACTTGTTTTTTTTCTTTTCTGTCCTTTACTTCAAAATCAAACTCTTGTAGGAATAGAACCAAATAAATTAGTCTCAGTTCGGCATGTTTTTCAACAAAAAGTAATTTAAGGCTTCACGGTCTCTATGAACTGTGACTTTATCCCTAATTAAGTAGGAACTAAATTTTTCAAAGGCAAATACCACCGCAAATAAATCCTGCTCTATAATAGTATAATATTTCTATACAAAGTTAAAAGCTGTGCAGGAATAGTAGATAGGATGAAGGATCTTCTCTCTTCTTTAGCCTAAGACAACCCCAAGGCCACTCCATTTGCATCACACATAACCTCCAAGGATATTGACCGATCAGGGGACATAATGATAAAAATAGGAATTAATCACTCCTTAAGGCATTTGAAAGCCTGGAGTCATGCATCATAAAACATAAATTTTATTTCTTTCCCTAAAAGCTTTCAAAGAAGATTTATAATTTTAGAGAAGTCCTTGATAAACCTCCTATAAAAGCTATTATGGTCAAGAAAACTCTATATGCCTTTAACTGAGTCTGGTGTTGGTAATTTTTCAATTGTCTCAATCTTAGCTTTGTCCATCTCAATACCATGATTGGAGATCATATGCTTAGGAAAGATACCTTCTTTCATCATGAAGTGGCATTTCTTCTACTTCAGCACCAAGTTCCATTCTTCACTTCTCTACAATGCACTATCCAAATAGGACAAATATTCATCAAATAAATTCCTAACTATTGAATAGTCATCCATGAATACCTCAATATATCCTACACTGTGTCCAACAATATGGAAATAATGTATCTTTGAAATGTGGAAGAAGCATTGCATAATCCAAATGACATTCTTTTAAGCAAAAAAGTCCCATAGGGGAAAGTGAAAGTCATCTATTCATGGTCCTCAGGATAAATAATAATTTGATTGTAACTCGAGTACCCATAAAAAGAAAATTTTGACCCGTGCCTGCTAATCGATCCAACATTTAATCTATGAAAGGCATAGGGAAGTTGTCCTTTTATTTCTAAGTTTTTAGCTTCCTAAAATCCATGCAAGCTCTTCATTCAGTCACTGGTTTTATGGGAACTAGTTCATCCTTTTTTGTTGGGAACCACTGTGATCCCCCTTTCTTTGGCATACGTTAAATTAGCTTAACCCACTTGTTGTATGAAATAGGAAAACTACTCCAACATCTAGCAACTTGATTATTTCCTTCTTTACCACCTTCTATATAGGAGGGTTTAATATTCTCTGATGCTCAACAGTAGAAATGTTGTTCGGCTCAAGATGTATCTTGTGTGCATATATAATTGGATGAATCACCATAATATCTGTAAAGGTCCACCTTCTAGCTCTCTTGAATTTTTTTTAACATAGATATCAAAGCTTCTACCAGAGATTCTAGCAAATTTGCCATAATAATCACCGGTAAGGTGTTAATTGACCCCAAGAATACAAAATATAAGTGAGATGGGAGGGATTTCAATTACAATATTAGTGGCTCTTCAATTGATATTTTGCAATACGTGTGGTTCTATTTTTCAATTCAAGATCCAATTTTTTAGAGGCAAACTTGTAAGAAACTATGCTTTGTAATGCAGTAACCAACTCATCTTATTCATCTATCCCATCACTCTTAAAATTCATAATCACTGCTACTAATGACTCAACCCCTAATATTCCCTTAATAGGAACATCTTGTATAACCAAATCACTATCCACCAAATCTATCACCACTATAACTCTCATATTATCTGGCTGATGAACTATCACGCACACATCAAAAACTATTTGTTCATCTTTCAGTTTGATAGTGATCTCTTCTAAATTAATATCGATCAACACCCATCCAGTGGATAGTAAGGTCTACCAAATATAATCAATGCTTGGGCATCTACTTCACAGTCTAGAATCATGAAATCTATTGGGTTTGTAAAGGAAACCACCCTTACTTTTATGTCACGCAAAAGACCCACTGGGTTCTTTACATATGAATCAACCATTAGTAGCCCTACAGATGTAGGCTTAAGTTTTCTTTGCCCCAAGACCTTGTATATTAGTAGTGGAATCACATTGATTCCCACTCCCAAATCACATAAATCTTGTTTAATGTCATAAGGCCCAGTAAAAAAATAATAGTGATCACTCTAGGGTCCTTCTTCATCTATACTTATAATAAGAAAGGGACTGTATTATAATGGTATACGACTTTATTAGGTTCATTGTCTCCTATGTCCTCACCTTCATCACTCTTATAATCATCCTTACTATACATCAACTTCTCAAATTTTTCTACTGGGGTCTCGTTTATCACAATGCTATCTTTCTTCGACTCTTTACTAGTGGGAAAATAAAAATAATCACCTAGGGTACCACTTCTATTGGTAATAGATAGAGAATGAACTTTAGCGGGTGAACTCTAAAATTTTTACTTGAAAGGGTAACAGGTGTGTTCTGTTTTATCATAGCGGACATTTGCCCCAACTGAGTCTATAACTGCTTGATAGTAGTGGCATGAGATTCCACCTTCTGGGTCAATGCTTAAATGTCATCCTTAATCTTTTTAAGATTGTTCTCCTAATTTTCATGACCCTTGACTAGATTTGTAAGCATTGCCTCCGTTATGGACTTCATATCTTGGCTACTTGGTGGAATATTATTGAAACCTTGGGGGTTGATCAACACAGTGAAGGAATAGGTCCATCAAAATCAGTCATAGTTAATAAATTAGTAAGTAAATAGGAACACAAAATAGTGCAGGAAACTTAAAGAATAAATGATTTAATATGGAAACCCTTTACTCATAGCAGAAAAAACCACGACTTGCCCTCATAAGCTCTCCAAAGTTATATATAATCAACCACTTGATTACAAACTCAAACTTTAACCTAACTCTAGGATCCTCCTACTTGTAGTAACTCTACTACAACCACACCTTGATAACTTTACCCAGACTCCTTCTACATATGTTAACTTTACTCTTATAACATGGGTAATTCAGATACAATTTGGACTCAAATCAATAAAACTCACTCTTTTTATGCATAAGAAATAAGAACTTGAGCTATACTTGAGCAATGAAGCTTGATTGAGCTTTTGCCTCTCTCATTTTTTTTAATTCTGATTTTTGCAAAAACTACTTGACAGAGAAATATCCTTTTACTTTTATAGTTGAGTCATAATTATGGTTGAAATGCAATTGGACCAGGTGTCCTAAATAGTACATGCTTTACCTGCATAGTTTGTTATAATAGAGGACAAAATTATGTAGATGTATGCCAACTGTACTATAGCCTTAAGGATATGGGGACCTAATCTCTTTTTGTCATCTACTCACCATTAAAACAAGATAAAGAAATTTCCCCCCTTTTTAATGATGACAAACCAACCACAAAGTGTTTGACCATCTACATTCATTCATTACATTAAATCGTAGTGATTACTACTACTGAAGATGTATATTCCTCTATCATCACGAAACTTAGGGACTTGGTCCCTTATTGTTAATTGACATAAAAAATTCAGCTCCTTATTAAATTTAAATTTTTTCTCTATCAATATGAACCTTTATTTCATCCCTTGTTAATATGCCATCATGAATTACAAATCACCACAAATGTGTTCTTGGTGCCAGGTCTTAAACATGTAACACACATACCTTGTCCGTAACATATGAAGTCAGTTACCTTGTCCTTAACACATGAAGTCAATACTCCCCCTTTTTGGAATCATTGAAGAATGAAAATAGTATCTAAGAGTAAAGTAAGAATAGGTTAGTTAACTTATGTCTACTAGGGTAACACTATATTGAAGAATAACTTTAAAATAAAGTAGGTAGATGTAACACATAAACTAAGATTCATTAATTCATAAAATCGAGGCCAGTAGCATTATTCTCAGACTAAAAACATAAAATTTACTGTCTTCGAATGCCATAGGATAACCAAGATATGTAACTGACATTAGGTGGATGAGAGGATAGGGATAACATGTCTTAGGTAGAGAGAGGCTTTGTGAAGGAACTTAATAAGTATCTTCATTATTGCATTTTCAGCATCATGGGCATCCAACAAATGTTTAGTAAGGACCTTCACATTAGCATTCTGTCCTTGAATTTCACAAGTCAGTTCTACTACTTTGGACTGGAGCTTTGAATTTTCTGCTACAAGTTCCTCAGTGGCACATGGTCACTCAGAAGATAACATTTGATTATGCATCTTTAAGTGCACTAACTTAATATCTTTTGCAGCCAACTTGATTCTCAATTCCATTATTTCCCTACCCAAATTTTCTTGAGCATCCATCAACTCAAACACTTGAGACACTATTTGAAAAACCCTAAATTTTGTCCCTTCAATACTTTTTGGATTCTGAGCTTTTGTCTTGGCAAAGACTCACCTGATAAATCATAATATGTCTTTATGAGTCATAGGACCTAGTCATAATGAGCCTAGAACAATTTTCCTAAGTCACTGTCTTGATAACGACTTGACTTAATGAGTTGTATAGACTCCTAACGAGTTATAAGGAGGGTATTTTGTAATGTAGCAAGTGTAGTGTCTTTATTGTAACTGTTGAGGCTACAAATTAACTCTCTGAGGCCACTGTGTCTCATTATGAGATATTGGGTGACAATCATGAAGTTCATAGTAAAGAGCACAAAAGGGTTTTAGTTTAGCTATGATTGGAGGGTTCGAGTCATAGGGTGACCCTATGAGTCATAAGGTTACCCGTAATAACTAATAATTTAATTTATAGTTTTTAAAAAGAGTATTTTAGACATTTCCCTCTTTCCTTAAACATAATCCACGACCTATAAACCCTATTGAGAGTTCATTCTCACCTATAACATAATAAAAAATTATCCTCTTCTCTCTGAAATTCTCTCAAGCCAAGCAAGCTAGGGTTTCCTTAAGGTTGAGCATCTACAATCAATTTGAGGTTTCTTCTCTATAATTGTGAATATTTCATGCATCTTACTCTTACCTTATTGTTAATTTATAAAAATGTATAATTTAAAGTATTGTTTTAGAGAAACGATGTTAATTTTAAAATAAAAGTTGAGGGTTTTGAATGCTTATTGTTGAATAATGTTTCCCATGGTTTAATTATGATCATTCATATTTTAAATATGGTTTTAAAATTATGGCTGGATGGGAATGGTGATTTAACTGAGGGGTTATGGTTAAACCCTAATTTGATGATCTTGCCTTTATTCTAGTTTTGGAAATTATATGCCCTCAACATATTTGTAAAATTATCAATGAAAAGAGGCTTTTGTCACATTGTTTGATTTACCTACTAGTAATAATGCATTGGTATAAAAATGATAATGAAGTATGCCTGCTTTCCTTGAAATGCCTTAGTGTCCATGTATAAATGATGGAATTAGAACCTTGTAGGTTTGGTTGATTAAATGGGTTTGAGTCATAAATGATTTATTATTTGAATATCTTTTGACCTATGGGTTTGAGTCCTAGTTAGTCGAGTAGATGACATGGCATGATGATATTAGATTGCAAATGAGGTTAGTATAATGATAACAATGAGATGCCTTGGTGTGTAATTGGTTTAATGGAAATGGAAATGTATGATAAATGTTTTTAATTGGTCTTTAAAAGAGGGTTGTATAGCTGAGTCATGAAAGACGAAGTCTGATTGACTAATACTAGAAACTGGTTTAGCCGATATGGGGGTTGTTATGGATCGGGGGTTTGAGTCCCCTTGCTTTTTACTATGTGGTTTGAGTCCACCTTATCACTATCATTATCAGTGGATGGTTTAAATCCCCCATACCATATTTCATGATTGCATTCTTAAGTCACCTTGGTATATGATTGGAGGTTTGAGTCCTCCGTGTATATATGTATGATCTTTCTCTAGTTCATGCAGCTATATGTACTAAGGCCCAACCTGGGGATGAGAGTTGGGTACCATATATCTCATCACTACTATTATATGAGATTGAGCTATATGACCCAGGATAAAGTAAATCTTAAGCCTTGTTTCCTATCCCAGCATGTAATATATATATATGCATTTGGTTATGTGTGTTTGATTTTGAATTATGTGAAACTGATGAACATGACATTATGTTATCCTTATCCCTGAGTATTATGCTAGAATTCATCCCACTAACCGTCTTTAAATATTGTATCTCCAGGCAATAAAGGAATTTTCTATACGTATACTCCTTTTTCCCCGTGATTTGGATTTGGGATCAGTTTGTAAGTTGATATTGAAGTGGTTATCTTCCATACATTGGAAGTCTACATTTCATGTTGTGATTCCTTATGTCTCAGACAGTTTAGACTTGTTTTAGGCAACAGTTGGGGGCATATCTCAACACTCTATTGATGTTTGATTTTGGTAAAGGCTTTGTTGGATTACTATGGACTTGGGTGTTGTTGGTAGGTTATTTTTTCAGTTTTGGGTTAGCGAATTATAGACATGAGTTAAATATCTATAAAATTTTATTTATGTTAACTTTTTATATGTTCAAAATTTATTCGAAAGGGGAGATCTTGTTCTAGTTTGGTTAGGTGCACGGGGTCATCTCTGGTCCACGTGGGACTTGAGATACACGTCACGACCATGGCCTGGATCAGGTTGTGACAATATTCTAGCATTTACTTCAATGCATTAATTTTCCACCAGAGATGTCAGACTGAACATCAGCTTGATTGTCCTAAGTGTTCCCTTAGTTCCAATCACACCAAAATACTCAAAAACTTTGTTCAAAAAATAACTATATGGCATCCCATGTAGTCCTTGTTTTTCTTGAACCGCCTTGTTCATATGCTCTATCATTAGAGCATATGGATTTATTAGTTCAAATTTACTTAAGCATTCAATAAAAAACAAGTCAACAACACATGATATGGTTTTTGTCTGAAATATGGGAAACATGACTTTATTGATGAACTCGAATATTGACTGGAACTCACTTATTAGAAATTTCTTTTTACCTTTAGCCATTGATGTCCCTCCAACCTTTGAGCAATTAATCATAAACTCTATTGAGGGTTGCTAATTTGAAACTATTCTCAAACCTATGATAGGTAAATCCAAGATCTATCCTAGTGATTCTTCATCCAATTTGATAGGCTTTTATTTTACCTGGGCTATCGGACATAGCCCATCTTCTGATAAATCTATTGTATAATAGAATTCTCTAACCTTATGTACAAAAACTATGGGTGCTGATTCATCAAATAGGTGCAACCAACCTTGGTGTCTAATATACTGAACCAACTTAATCATTCAAGTATTCTCATATATTTTGCGATAAAAAATTTTCTTGACAAAATGTTATATGTCAGCAGTATCTTTTTCCATAGTTCTCAAGAAACATATTTTTTATCTTCCTCATTTTCGCTTTTCTTTGAACTAATACTCAATTTTTCAATCACATCTTTTCTTTTCTTGTGGCGAAGTAGCTCAAAGTCTTTTTTCCTTTTTACAACTATATATTTCTTCTCCTTTCCTGCACAACTACATGACTTTGAACCGGAGGACCTGTTCCTCTTAGCAACATGAACTTTTTATCTTCTTCAGTTGCAGCAGCAACCTCTAATTCTGTGTCCCCTCCTTCAACCTATACAACATTAATATTTTCTTTCTCCTATATTGTAGAAGTTTTCTTGAGCCTTCTTTTTATGGTTAAAGACTTTCTATCCTTCATAGAATCTTCCAACAATTTCTTTTTGGGTCCTCTTGTGGAATAGGATCTAGCCACTTTCACATTAGAGTCCACCACTTTCTCCTTACCTTTGCATCCCCTCTATTTCTTCACAAACCATCTCAGCGGTAGTTCATCCCCAACCTTCTCATTTGTAGGTAACAATATTTATTTACTTTTATTTACTTCATCCTTATCACCTATGTCATGTTCTTCTCCACTAACTAAGCTTTCCTTGGTATCATATGTATGTAGATGTAAATTCTCAACTACCAATTCTTATTACAGGAAAGATCCACCCTTTTTACCAGTATTTCTTCACCAAATAAATGATCAAAAATGGGGTTTGAATCTAAGGAATTAGGAGAGCTAGGTACTTGAAGTTACTCAAAATTTTTAGCTTATTCGAGCTTTTTAGATAAAACGGGGATCTGAGAGATTCAGGTACTTTTGAACTTTAAAAAGAAAGGGGAATTTTGGGTTGAGAAATTTCCTATTGTACAGTATATCCAAAACCTTGATTTGGATCCTATATTACGACTGGCTGAACATAGATTTCTAGGGCTGAGGAAGGTTCAACAAGCACTGACTAATTTAAGGGTTTTTGACTTTCTAAAGATAACTCAGTGGGTAAAGTTGAATCAGGTTCTTAATGGAGAATAAAGATGATGTTTGCTATAGCTTTGATTGTTCAAGGATCAAAGTAATCAATTTAGGTTTATTCAATTTTATTTTCTAGGGTTTTTTCTACATTAGGATTTTTAGCCATGTTTAAGGAAGTAAGATTATCAACCATTTGATTTTAAATATTAGATAGATGAATAAAAACCAGTTTGGCTTACATATGATTGTCAATTTAAGAAGATGAGTTGAATTTGTTGAATAAGAATGGGACCAAGTCTAATTTAGCAGTTTAGATAAGTGACAATTGTAATTAGAATAGGTTTCTTTTGAATTGACATGTCTGATCAAAATAAGCGCAACTCCTTATTTTGTAAATGAACTGAGTGCTTTTACAGAGAAGGGAAGACACATGCACTTTTTAGACAACCTTTTATGATTATTAGAGCATTCTATATAGGTACTAACTTGAGATATGAGGACAGGTACCTCTCATTTTTGTTTTGACTGGCTCTTCAACTTTGTGCTTGTCATATATTTTTCCACTTACAAAACTGGCCCCATGGGTGTATATATGCAAAAGGTATGATATTGAATTAGACTAATATGAACCTACTTTATTAAGGATACATGTCTATATATCATAGCCAAATTTGAGGAGAGACATTAATTTATATGTTAGGTCAGGTTAGTTTGATGAATCCATGCTTTAGCTTCTATACACCCCTTTTTATTTCAGAATTTTTTCTCAAAGTAGGTTTGGGGACGATATCCCAGACTTGACATTATTCATGCTACTGAAGATTCTCTTTGTGAGATAATTTTCCTAGGGACCTGGTCTCTTATAATTTTGATATGACCCATTCTTCTTGATCTTCAACTTGGGCTGAGATCAGTGACTGACATTCGGTATCATCACTATTCTTATATGTATCTTTAATCTTATTTCCCATTTTCTTTAGCATTAATAACCCGTTATCTTTATTTCATACAGTTCTTATTGTCTTAGAAATTTTAGCAATATTTTGCTACGGACCAAGTCCTTTGAAATATATAATATTTCAAAATGAGATACTTCCAACTTGAAGTGTCCAAAGAGAGAGAATATAGTCATACCTTCCAGTATTAAGCTATTAGAACATACTTTTAATAACACATTCCTTACTTCAATCCCCTTTCCCACACCTGGAACCATGATCACTTGTTGGATTTTGGAACATACTTGAGTTTGAGTTCCGAATAGGAGGTTAATGGTCTGATCAATCTTTCTTGGCCCATCTAGGTAGATAATTTCTTTTCATAATTTCCACAGGCTTGAAACCCTTAGGACTTGAATTCCCTTAGAAGCTACATGTACTGAGGCCCAACCAAGGGGTGAGACTTGGGTCCCACAAAGCTCATAACTACTATTTTATGATGATTGAGCTACATGACCTTGTCTAAAATGCATCTTAAGCCTTGTTCCCTTTGCTAGCATGTAATATGTATATATATACGTTTGGTTATGTCTATTGGATTTTGAATTAAGTGAAACTGGCGAACATGACATTATGGTATCCTTATCCCTGAGTATCATGCTAGTGTTCACCCATTCAATCATCTTTAATCATTGTATTCCCATACAATATAGGAATTTTCCATAAGTAAACTTCTCTTGCCAGTGATTTTGATTTGGGATCAGTTCGCAAGTTGACATTGAAGTGGTGAGCTTCCATACATTGGAAGTCTACATTTCATGTTGTGATTCCTTTTGTCTCAAATAGTTTAGACTTGTTTTTGGCTATAGTCGGGGGCATGTCTCAACACTCTATTGATGTTTGAGTTTGGTAAAGGATTTGTTAGTTTACTGTGGACTTGGGTGTTATTGGTAGGTCATTTTTTCTTTTTTGGGTTAGCGAATTATAGACATGATTAAAATATCTTTAAACTTAACTTTTTATATGTTCAAAATTCATCTAAAAAGGGATATGTTATTCTGGATTGGTTAGGTGCACGAGGTCATCTATGGTCCACATGGGACTTGAGATACCCGTCATGACTAGGGTCTTAGTCGGGATGTGATACTACTACAACCTTCTCTTCAATGCAGTCATTTTCCACCAGAGATGTAAGACTAAACATCTGCTTGACTATCCCAGGTGTTCCCTTAGTTCCAATCAGACCAAAATACTGAAAAACTATGTTACAAAAATAACAATATGGCATCGCATGTATTCCTTCTTTTTCTTAAACCACCTTGTTCATATTTTCTATCATTAGAGCATGCGGACTTATTAGTTCAAATTTACTTAAACATTCAATAAAAAACAAGTCAACAACACATGCTATGGTTCATTTCTCAAATCTTTACAATATGACCTTATTGATGAACTCGAATACTAGCTGGAACTCATTTATTAGAATTTTTTTTTCACTTCAGCTATAGATATCTCTCCAATATTTGATCCATTAATCAAATACACTATTGAGGGTTGCTAATTTGAAACTATCCTCAAACCTATGATAGGTAAATCCAAGATCTTTCCTAGTGATTCTTCATCCAATTTGATGTGCTTTCCTTATACCTGGGCTATCAGACATAGCCCATCTCTAATAAATCTATTGTGTAATAGAATTCTCAAACTTCATGTTCAAAAACTATGGATGCTGATTCATTAATTAGGTGCAGCCAACCATGGTGTCTGACATTCTAAACCAACTCAATCATTCCATTATTCTTATATATTTTGAGATAAAAAAATCTTCCTAACAGAACCTTCAGTGTTATCAATATCTTGTTCCTTAGTTCTCAAGACACATCGTTCATATCTTTCTCGTTTTTTCTTTTCTTTGAACTACTACTCAATTTTTCAATCACAGTTTTTCTTTTCTAGGGACAAGGTACCTCAAAGACTTTTTTCCTTTTAACAACTATATATTTCTTCTCTTTTCCTGCATGACACATGACTTTGAATTGGAGAACCTATTCCCCTCAGCAACATGCTTTTTTCTTTTTTATTTGTAGTAGCAACCTCTAAATCAGTGTCCTCCCCTCCTTCATCCTCTACAAAATCAATATTTTCTTTCACCTCTACTATAGCAATTTTCTTGAGCCTTCTTCTTTTTATGGTTGAAGACTTTCTATCCTTCATAGAATCTTCCTACAATTTCTTTTTTGGGTCCTTTTACGGAATAGGATCTTGCCACTTTCAGATCAGAGTCCACTACTTTCTCCTTACCTTTGTTTCCCCTCTATTTCTTCACAAACCATCTCAGAGGTAGTTCATTCTCATCCTCCTTATTTGTAGGTAACAATATTTCTTTACTCATATTTACTTCATCCTTATCACCTACTTCATGTTCTTCTGCACTAACTAAGCTTTCCTTGGTATCATATGCATGCAGAAATAAATTCTCAGCTACCAAATCTCATTGCAGGAAAGATCAACCCTTTTTAGCAGTATATCTTTACCAAATAACTGAGAAAAAATAGGGTTTAAATATAAGGGAGTAGGAGAGCTGGTACTTGTAAGTGCTAAAAATTTTTAGATTATTCAAGTTTTTCATATAAAATGGTGATCTGAGAACCTTCAGGTAGTTTTGAACTTTGAGAGGAAAAAGGAATTTTGGGTTGAGAAATTTCCTATTCTATAGTTGAGCCAAAACCTTGATTTGGATCATCTATTATGATTGGTTGAACATAGATTTCTAGGTTTGGGGAAGGTTTATCGAGCATTGACTAATTTAAGGGTTTTGGACTTTCTAAAAATAACTCAGTGGGTAAAGTTGAATCAGGTTCTTGGTGGAGAACCAAGATGATGTTTTCTATAGGTTTGGTCGTTGAGGGATAAAGTAATCGATTTGGGATTATTCAATTTTATTTTATGGGTTTTTTTCTAATTTAGCATTTTTAGCTGTATTTAAGGAAGTAAGATTATCAACTGTTTGTTTTCAAATATAAGATAGATAAAATAGAACCAGTTTTGCTTAGAGATGATTGCCTATTTAAGAAGACGAGTTAAATTTGTTGAAGAAGATTAAGAGCAAGTCTAATTTATTATATTTACATAAGTGACAGTTTTAATTAGGAGAGGTTTCTTTTGAATTGACATGTCTAAACATAATAATCACGACTCTTTATTCTGTAAATGAACTGAGTGCTTTTATAGAGAAGGGAAGACACATGAACTTTTTAGACTAAATTTTATGATTATTAGAGCATCTTGTATAGGTACTAACTTAAGATACGGGGACAGGTACCTCTTCTTTTTGTTTTGAGTGAATTTTAACTTTATGCTTGTCACATATTTTTCCACATACAAAAATGGTCCCATGGGTGTATTCCTGTAAAGGGTATGATATTGAGTTAGACTAATATGCACCTAGCTTACTAAGCATACCTATCTCTTTATTATAGCCAAATTTGAGGAGAAAAACTGATTTACAAGTTAGGTCAGGTTAGTTAGATCAATCCATGCTTTAGCCTCTGCACACCCCTTTTTATTTCAAAGCTTTTTCTCAAACCAGGTCTAGGGACCATATCCCAGACTTTACATTATTTGTGTTATTAAAGCTTCTCCTTGTGAGATAACTTTCTTAGGGACCTGGTCCCTGAGAATTTTGACATAACCCCTTCTTCTTGATCTTCATCTTGGGCTGAGATCAGTAACTAGTATTCTGTATATTTCCTTTCTTATCTACATCTTACATCTTTTTTCCCATTTTCTTTATCATCACTAACCCCTTATCTTTATTTCATAGAGTTCTTATTTTCTTGGAAATTTTAGCAATATTCTGTCGGGGACCAAGTTATTTAGAATATACTATATAAAAATGCAATACTTCCAACTTGAAGTGTCCAAAGAGAGAGAATATAGTCATACCTTCCAGTATTAAGTTTGAGCATATACTTTCAATAACATATTCCTTACTGCAAACCCCTTTCTTAAACCTAGAACAATGATCGCTTATTGGATTTGGGAACACACTTATGTTTGATTCCAAATAGGAGGTCAATGGTGAGATCAATCTTTCTTGGACTATCTAGGTAGATAATTCCTTTTCATAATTACCAAAGGATTGAAACCCATGGTATGTGAATTCTCTTTGTAGCTACACACACTGAGGCCCAACTAGTGGGTGAGAGTTGGGTCCTATCTTGCTTATGTCTAATATTTTATGATGATTGAGCTACACGACCTATGCTAAAGTGCATCTTAATTCTTGTTCCCTATCCGAACATGTCATATATATATATATATATATATGCATTTAGTTATATGTATTGGATTTTGAATTATGTGAAACTGATGAACATGACATTATGTTATCCTTATACTTGAGTATCATGCTAGCGTTCACCCCGCTAATCATCTTTAAACATTGTATCCACATGCGGTATAGGAATTTTGCATATATATACTCCTCTTTCTCAATGATTTGGATTTGGGATCAGTTCGTAAGTTGACATTGAAGTGGTGAGCTTTCATACATTGGAAGTCTACCTTTCATGTTGTGATTCCTTATGTCTCAGATAGTTTAGACTTATTTTTGGCTATATTCGGGGGTATGTCTCAACACTCTATTGATGTTTGTTTTTTGTAAAGGCTTTATTGGATTACTATGGACTTGGGTATTTCTCGTAGGTCATTTTTTCCGTTTTGGGTTAGCGAATTATAAACACAATTTTAATATCTATAAACTTATCTTTATGTTAACTTTTTTTATGTTCAAAATTCATCCTAAAGGGGAGATGTTGTTTTGGTTTGGTTAGGTACACAGGGTCATCTCTGGTCAACGTGGGACTTTAGATACCCACCACGACCAGGTCTTAGGTTGGATCATGACACTGTTCCAGCCTTTCCTTCAAAGCATTAATTTTCCACTAGAGATGTTAGACTGAACATCTACTTGACTGTCCTAAGTGTTCCCTTAGTTCCAATAACACAAAAATGCTCAAAAACTTTAACCAAAAAATAACCATATGGTATTCCATGTATTCCTTATTTTTCTTGAACCACCTTGTTCATATGCTTGATCAACAGAGCAAGCAAACTTATTACTTTAAATTTACTTAAGCATTCAATTAAAAAAAAAGTCGACAACACATGCTATGGTTCTTTTCTCTAAACTTGGAAACATGACCTTATTGATGAACTTGAATACCAGCTAGGACTCACTTATTAGAAATTCTTTTTCAATGCTTCTATTGATGTTCCTTCAAGCATTGATCCATTAATCATAAACTCTATTGAGGGTTGCTAATTTGAAACTATATTCAAACCTATGATAGGTATATCAAAGATCTTTGCTTGTTATTCTTCATCCAAGTTGATAGGCTTTCCTTTTACCTGGTCTATCAGACACAACCCATCTTCTGATAAATCTATTGTGTAATAGAATTCTCTAACTTTATATTCAAAAACTATAGGTGTTTATTCATCAAATAGATGCAGTCAACCCTAGTGTCTGACATACTGAACCAACTCAATTATTCCAGTATTCTCAAATATTTAGGGATAAAAAATTCTTCCTGACAGAACCTTCTGTGATATCAGTATCTTGTTCCTTAGTTCTCAAGACACATCTTTCGTCTCTTCCTCATTTTTGTTTTTCTTTGAACTACTACTCAATTTTTCAATCACAGTTTTTCTTTTCTATTGCTGAGGTACCTCAAAGACATTTTTCCTTTTAACAACTATATATTTCTTCTCCTTTCCTGCGTGACACATGACTTTGAATTGGAGAACCTGTTCCTCTAAGCAATATGAACTTTTTTTCTTTTACAGTTGAGCAACAACTTCTAAATCAGTGTCCTCCCCTCCTTAATCCTCTAAAAAATCAATATTTTCTTTTTCCTCTAATATAGCAGTTTTCTTAAGCCTACTTATTTTTATATTTAAAGACTTCCTATCCTTCATAGAATTATCCAACAACTTATTTTTGGGTCCTCTTATGGAATAAGATCTAGCCACTTTCACATCAGAGTCCACTACTTTCTCCTTACCTTTGTTTCCCCTCTATTTCTTCACAAACTATCTCAGAGGTAGTTCATCCTCATCCTGCTCATTTGTAGGTAACAACATTTCTTTAATCTTATTTACTTTATCATTATCATCTAATTCATGTTCTTATCCATTAACTAGGTTTTCTTTGGTATTATATGCATGCAGAAGTGAATTCTCAGTTACAAATTCTCATTGCAGGAAAAATCAATCCTTTTTACCAGTATTTTTTTCTCTAAATAACTGAGAAAAAATGGGGTTTGAATATAAATAAGTAGGAGAGCTGGTACTTGTAAGTCCTAAAAATTTTTAGCTTATTTGAGTTTTTCAAATAAATTGGGGATCTGAGAACCTTCAGGTAGTTTTGAACTTTGAGAGGATAGGGAAATTTTGGGTTGAGAAATTTCCTATTTTATAGTTGAGCCAAAACCTTGATTTGGATCCTCTATCATGATTGGTTGAACATAGATTTCTAGGTTTGAGGAAGGTTAAACGAGCACTAACTAATTTAAGGGGTTTGGACTTTATCAAAATAACTCGGTGGGTAAAGTTGAATCACGTTCTTGGTGGAGACTCAAGATGATGTTTTCTATATCTTTGGTTGTTGAAGGATCAAAGTAATCGATTTTGGATTATTTAATTTTATTTTCTAGGGTTTTTTCTACTTTAGGATTTTTAGCTGTATTTTGGGAAGTAAGATTATCAACCATTTGATTTTAAATGTAAGATAGATGAAATAGAACTAGTTTGGCTTAGAGATGATTGCTAATTTAAGAAGATGAGTTGAATTTATTGAATAATAATGGGAGAAAGTCTAATTTAGCAGTTTAGATAAGTGACAATTGTATTTAGGAAAGGTTTCTTTTGAATTGACCTGTCTAAACATAATAAGCGCGACTCTTTATTTTGAAAATGAACTGAGTGCTTTTACAGAGAAGGGAACACACATGGCCTTTTTAGACAATATTTTATGATTATTAGAGCATCTTCAACTTTGTGCTTGTCACATATTTGTCCCCTTATAAAAATGGTCCCATAGGTGTATACCTTCAAAGGGTATGATAGTGAGTTAGACTAAATGCACCTACCTTATTAAGGATACCTGTCTCTTTATCATAGTCAAATTTGAGGGGTACTAATTTACATGTTAGGTCAGGTTAGTTTGATCAATCCATGCTTTAGCCAAAACACAGCCTTTTTTATTTCAGAACTTTTTCTTAAAGCAGGCTGAGTTTATCCTTGATAACCAAGGACTTTAACTTTATTTACACCGTGACTAGTCAAGTAGAAAGGATTTGTGAAGATGTAGTCCATTTAAGAGATTTGTTAAGCTCTTCTCTAAACTGAACCAAGTCCTTTTCTAGTTCATCATTCTTATGCAGTACAAACATAAAGTGTTTTTGAGAATCCCTCAATTTATCTCCAAGATTAATCTAAACCTCAATTTATCTCCAAGATCAATCTAAACCCTTAAAGCTTCTTTTTCCCCTTTCCATCTAAATCATTTACCTACTTTTGTTTACTCATACAATTCAGATTTTCTGATTTAAATTTATAGACCATTTATTTTGTTTCATATATCTGAAGGTTTAAGGCAATCAATTTAAGCTCTTGATTCTCTACTTTCTTCTCTAAATCATTTTTCTCAAAAGTTAGTTTACATACAAAATTAATTAATACGCTTGCAAGATTTTTTAACTTCCTAGTAGAGTAGTTTTCTAGATTTTCCTTAATATCTGAAAAATTACCTCATTTTCTCCTTCATCTTCTATGTTGGCCATGAAAGCAAACAAGAATTCATAGATAACTGGACTATCTTTTGCAGCTAGGATGGACATATCTCTAGACTTCTTATCTTCATCAGATTCACTGAAACAATCACCCCGTACTACCAGAGCTTGTTTTACTGCATAATCAGTTGCATCTTTTATTTTTGATTATTCAGGGACCTGGTCCCTATTCTTTCCCTTGGCACTTCCAGTCTTGAGATATTCATGATAATCCATTTTGTACTTTGGACAGTCCTTAATTAAATGCTCAAAACTTTCTCATATATGACACACTTGAACATTGCTTTCCCTTTTGCTGCTATTTCTTCTTTAGAACTGATAACTTTTCCTTATGTCTTTGACGATCCTTTTTTCCAAATAGGAAACATCAGTGTCCTTTTCTGGAGAATCATACTTTGAAGCCTTCAATACTAAGGATTTTTCCCTTTTTTGCTTGATTTTTCTACAGCTGTTGTTGGTTCTTGAGCTCATTGGTTTATAAATTTCCAATCAGTTTATCCATTGTGAGGGTTTTCTGGTTTTTTGTCTCAGTTATAACATCCACTTTGCTTTCCTAGTACTTAGGAAGAACACCAATAATTTTTCTCACCTGATAGAGAAATATCCTTTCCATTTTTTAAATGACTGACAACTAGTGTTGAAATTAAATTGGATCAGTCCTCAGCAACATAATTTCTTGTGCTACTAAATCATCAGCTACTATTTGGTCGCTGGAGGAACTAATAGCATTAGTGAAAACCCCCCTCTATGTTTTCCGAGTTTGCCACCTTCAATTAGTGAGAGAAATCTGGACTAGAATATATTAAGCTATCTCCCAGCGTAGTCTTATAAAAGTTCCTCTAGAGATGGTATATTCCATAGCTCTAGAACTAATGGTCAAGGGTCTGTAGAATATCTCCAGTAAGCTCATGATTGAAATATGATAGTTGTGCACTCAACTCAACTTCTTCTTAAATCTGAACCAAGCCTCATATATAGACTCAAACTGTAGTTGCCTGATATTATAACTCTTATCCTTAAACTACAACATCCTAGATGGGGGAAAGAATCAGTTTAAGAATTTCTTGCGCAACTCATTCTATGTAGTGATAGATCATCTTTGTTGTTCCCCTAACTTAAAAATGCTCCACCTGTAAGAGAGAAAGGAAATAACCTTCATCTAATCACATCTTGATGCACCCCTAGGTTTGTATACCAAATACATATCCTAATGAAATTTTGAAGGTGAATATTTACGTCATCAGTAGGCAAACCCATAAATACACCCTTCAGGATTAAGAGTCGAATCATTGTACTCATTATGTCAAACTTAATGCTTGGGGGCAAAAAAGGAAGAATGATAGCTCCAGTCTTTGTCGGCTCAACGTATCCCAGATTCTCTTCATCATCCTCTTATGCATACAAATACTAGTATGTTGGGATCACTTGAGCACAGCCACGACTAACTCTGTTCTAGTTATCACCGAGTGTTGCTCAGGGGTCTACTTCAAATCTATGCACAACCAGCTCTGCCTCCTAAGCTATGTTCTGAGAATCTTCTTCCCTCCTCTTATTAGAAGATTATTCTAACAACACCTTCTTCTGCTAGTAAACAATGTCTTGAATACATTGAGGAGGAGGAGGAGGCACCTGATGTGTACTATCATGAACCTCTTTAGGAAAATCATCTTATTTTGGCTCCATCATCCTACTCAGTGTTTATAGGATCCTCTCTTGATTTTGATTCAGTGGGAGTAAGGGATAACTTCTGCTCCATGTTCTAGGCAAACATCAGTAAACACCCAACTAAGAATAAGAACACAAATACCCACAAACTACATCAACATCGATTCAAAACTCAACACTATTTTCCCTTAATGCCCAACTTACACCTTTAATCGGAAGATAAAGTGGTCCTTGTCAAATTTAGTAACCCAACAACTATTGGTGTGGAATCCCAAGGAAATATGTGGACTTGTAGCTCTTAACTATCATAATCAATAGGTAAACCATGAAAAGTAAATGGGGGTATTGTAGAGGAAATATAAAACAAGTAATAAATATCAACTCTGCTTGTAATTAGTCATAGATGAACAGTAGTATTGGGTTCCCCATTGATTATCAGCTTATTAGGATTATCGTGCTTTATTGAACCAACCCAATACCTTACATGTTGAATCTGATAAGTTTTGTACAATCAAATATCTTTTGGACTAGTTGATGGATTTCACCCTATACCTTTTGAGTCTCAGGATGTCACCTTACTAACCCTTATCCTTGATCCCAGTTAACTATTACCTTTTGGAGCTCTAGTTATTAGATAATAGTTAACGATCTTACTTAGATAATACCTATTAGTGTGGATCGATGGTTAATCTTCAAATCACTATTGTAATTACAATTTCCTAGGCAATACTCCATTTTAGAGTAAGTAGAAATAATCTAGGTATGATCTTAACAGATTCCACTGCTAAGACATCTATTAAATTGAAGATAATACAATACATACATGGGTATCAGTTAAGAACAACATAGCATTTTCCCCTACTTTATCAATCTGCTAGGGTTACCACAACCCTAAGCTAAGGGTTTTAGTCACTTATGCTTTTGAAATAATAAAAACATTCACAATTGAAACCATAAGATGAAATCACAATAATCACAACTGAAAACCCAAAACTTCAACTGAATTAACAACAAAAATTAGTACAAAATAATTCCAAAACCAAATTCGGATTTCAGAATCATAAAATATGTTTGAAAGGATAAAAATGGTGTCACCTATACTAAAAATCACAAAAAGGGTATTCATAGTACATCAGGAAACCCTAAAAATCAAAGTCTGGAAAAAAAGGACAAACAGAGTCGGTGGCTACTTACTTGGCCCACATATGGCCCATATGTACTATATATGGTCAGTACGTGGACCCAGGTAAGTGCCTAAAAATTTTCTTGCACTATTCACTCTCTATATTTTGGACTTCTAGCACTTACCTTACCCACATATAGTCCGCATGTACCACATGTGGACAAACAAGTACCACATGGGGTCCGCAAGAAAGAACAGGTAAGTGCCAGAAATTTTCCTTCATCTTTCGCACTATCTGGATCTTCAACTCTCATACAGACTACAAATGCGATATATGGTATGTAAGGAGACATAAGTATGTGTCAGGTCTTCAAATTCCTACAACCAACCTTCAAGGCTTCAAGTTCCTGTACATGCTTTGGTTATATACACCTGGTAAATTCCACAAAGTCCAAAAAATGCTTAAGTAAGTAGCCAAAAGCTCCATTTTTATCCTTTTCTTGATCTTGGCTTTCAAAACCTAGTTTCTTGCAAAACATATACAAAACACATCATATCTAACAAAATAGCCTAAGAAACTTGTATATTTTTATTATTTTAAGGATAAAAAGTGCTATATTTCTATAGCATAAAATAATACAACTCCAAGACTTAGAATAGTCAAAAACATTCGTCTCGACAACAAAAGATAGAATATCTAAACCTAGAAGGAAACAGGTGGCTCCAACTCTAAGAGCTTACCCTATCTCCAAAAAATAAACAAAGAACTATCAATGATCAATGACGACAAAAAATACTTGAATCTACACCAAAAAGGTACAAAAGTGTAGAATAAGTACAAAATCAATGGGTACTCAGTAGGCATCATCGGCCGACTGAGCTAAATCATGATATAAATATGATAAGATGCAAGATATCATAACTAAGTTACGGTAAATAAAAAAACCTCCATCACCTCCAATAATATTGTCAATAATAAGTAATTTAACCAAAATAACAATATAACTCAAGGCATCAACATATCCCAATATTGTTGTGCATTATAAGAAAATAATTCAGAATAATAATGCATCACAAGGCATCACACAAGGCATCACAAAAACAAAAATTTGCAAAAATATGCCAATTGGTGTGGAAAGTAAATAACTCATCACAAACTTCCATATGCCTGGAGAGTACACTCAAAGATAGAATTACGCAACCATTCATCGCTTACAAATAACCAACTCATTATTTAACCATTATACCATAATTTATCGTTAATTGGCCATTTACTGATACTTGACAATGTACCCACATTTCATAATGTTACCATCATTCAACAACCCTATCATCAATAATCACTAGTCACCATTTATAAGCTAACCATCTCTTATTAACTAATTCATTTTATTACTAGTCATTATACAACCTCTAGTCATCATTTAACAACTATTAACCACATATCCACTAATCATTAGTTATCAACTAGCCAATACTGATCCACTAACCAATATTTATTAACTAACCAGATACTTATTAACTAATCATCCTTTACAAACTAATCCTCGTTTATCAACTAGTCATGATTAGTCACTTAAATAATATCCACCACTAATTCTTATTTATCACTGATCATCAACTATACCACCTTATAATCATTATCACTATTTAATAATTACCATTAATTCTTACAACGCCACAAATTATCTTTTTTACTATTTTTGGTCTATGTTAAGAATTCCTAGTTTCAATATCATTCCCAACTACATATAAGGATAAATATACATAATAGCCATACATAGCGCATAGCCAGACTCGAACCGATCTTGTTGTGAATCAATGCATTATCATAATCATCCTTTGGTCAGGCCGCACATCAATATATAATCATAATCATCCTTTATCCTTGCCAAGTATCAATTTATCATCCTCATCATCTGAAATCAAATTAGGTATTATCGATATTAACATCATTTTTTTAAGAATTAAACTAGGTATAACCAATATCAATATCATCTTTCAAAATTGAGCGGAGAATAATCAACATCATCAATATCATAACCATCCTTTACATTTCTACCGGGTATAAATATTTAATATTGACATCAATATGTCCAAAAGCATAATCATTATAGTATTTAATAGCATAAAAATTAACATAATATAGTAACATGATGAATAATCATAATAAAAAACATGAGTTCTCACATAACAGATAGCATGATTGGCAATATAGTAAATAAGCACAATCCTTGACATAATCAATGGAATAATCACTAAAATAATTATTAAGTATGATCTTTCACATAACACATAACATATCATTGTGCATTATCAAAGAATAAGCAATAACTTATCAAGAGCCTAATTAAGGGATTATCATTAGCACAATATATAGCTTATCGTTATATTGGTAAATCGCTATCCATGAATTATACTATATCTTATTCATATCATAATCAACATCTTAATCACTATTGTTCACAATAACCAAAGCCTCTAATATGAATTAAAGCATAAATGCTAATTTGTCAACGAGCATAATTACTAGTGTAGATAATACCTTATTTTTTTGCTAAATCAATAGCATAATTTATGTTTTATCCAATATTATATTCAAAGGCTTATTAAATAATAGATTTGGAAGCCCAAACAAAAGCCAAATTAGTAGCATAATTTACTAGCTCATCATAAGCATAACCAATAATTAATTTGTAGTCTAGTTGTTAGACCTTACTTTCAACCTTATCCATCATAACCAAAAAGTTCCAAAGTGTCTAAATATCACAAAAATAACCATCTTCCTATATGTACACAAGAGTATATAGGATATTCAATAACTATCACAAGTTTTGGCAAAAGGTGCGTTGAAGAGCCAACTTCTAAATGTCCAAAATAATTTATCAAGAAATATCTACCTTGGACTAGGATAAGGTATCTAAATCCACTAGTAGATGTCAAATAAGCCACAATTAGCCCTAAGGTAGAGGTTTGTTCCAAATACGACAACTAAGTCAAATTAAAACTAAGGCAACCTTCATTAGTGTAAGAAATTAAGGCCAATCTTACCCTAAGCATGACTGAATAAACCATTTCTACCTAACTTGAGTAATCTAATGCATTCTCACACTAAATCTAAGTAATGAAGTCTAATTCACCTAAGGAATAAGAAAAACAAGCTAAGTGGTTCAACTCTACAATTTCAAATTAGGTTAAACGATTCAACTAACCCAAGTCATGCATTTTATAAATCCAACACCTAAAACCTATCCCAAATCTAACACAATATTATAAGAATACAATGAGATAGCCCAATCAAACAAGGGATAAACCTAGCCTACCACGACGTTGAAAGAAGTTTAATGAATTGCTAAACTGCCATTTTTCCTTTTTGTGAAGCAACCTTAAGATTCCAAGATATCATAAATATATTCTACTCATCAATACGAGAATAATGATACCTACATTGCCCCATTGTACTTTGGATCCAAAAATTGCACCAAAAACTTTATGTGGGTCCTGCTTACGGATATTGTATTTCTGAGACCAACCATACATTCTTACAAGATCAAGGAATCATTACCATAAGAAATGTGTGAAAACTAAGCTAAATTGGGTCTAAAATAAAGACCTCAAGTTGAGCGATAAATCATAAAATTTCACCAAGAAAAGGGTGAATTCTTACCTTAAATCGAAAGATAATTGGGATAATAAATGTTACTCAAGTACCCAAGCCACTCATAAGTGTTAATTTTAACCTATCACACTATTTAGGGTTTTTGGGTCTCAAAAGAATGATGAAGAATGGCCAAAATTCATCAAAAATGGGTCCTTTTATACCCAACCCATGTACTCAGGTCCCGCTATCGTGACTCGAGTCATTGCAATTATGATATTTCTCCGCTACTACATAAGCTGTAATTGCTACCATTAGTATTCGATCTCAAAATTTTGGCCTGCATAAATTATTCACAATCATGGCCAGTATTGAAGCCATCATGATGCATCAAAAACTTGGTGCACCAGATTTTTTAAAATCTAAAATGGCCTCGATCGGGTGCTCAAGATCTGTTCTGAATCTCAATTATGCAAATGAACTATGTATCCTTAATAAATTTTATGTTTTGGACTCAATGGAGCACTCAAATATTCTATTCGAGGTTGTTTCAAACAAATATCTGTCCCACATCTATATTTAATTTTCTTAACTTTTTGACCTATAGGTCAAAATGAGCTTGGGTGCCTTAGGACCCTAACCAAATGTCCAAATAGCCTAAAATCAATATTTCGAAGCTGTTGGAGCAGTCAAAATTTGTATATGAGATTCTTTTATTTAAGTTTTCACTCGGTGGACATTTGAAATTAGTAAAGACTTCGAAATAGGGAATTGGCTTTAAGAACCACAAAAATTATCCGATAACTGTACTGTTAGTTCCATCAAGTCATAAATGACTTGGGGAAGCAAAAGAGAAGCTCTAACAGTAAAAAAAGTAGAAATATGGAAAATAACCTGAGGGGTCATTACAGGAACTCCAAGTTCCTTATTCACTTTTGGAAGTCATTATGGGGTAGGGTTGGGACCAAAGACTTTTGTCAATATCTTTTCACCCATAAACTAATAGTAAAATCGAGTTGGTAAATAGGAACTTGTGTTATATGCCATGCATACTAGTTAATGGAAAAATAACCTCTTGGGAAGACCTCCGACCTTTACTCGAATTTTCTTATGATTGTGTTATCCATTCATCAATTTGTATAACACACTTTGAATATGCTTATGGTTTTAACCCCCTCACCTATTTAAATATCACTCCTTTGACTTATTATGTCATGATATGCATAAATAGAAATAAGTGGGAGGAAACCATGAAGATGATGCATAAGAAGGTAAGGCTTTTTCTTAAGAAGAATAATAGAGAGGTAGCCAAAAAAGTAAAACAAGGGAAGGAAGAGAATTTTTCTTGAATTAGGTGATTGGGTTTGGCCGCACCTCCAAAAATATAGGTTTCCAACCCAAAGAAAATTCAAATTGATTCCTTAAGGCGATGGTCCATTTCAAGTGCTTAAAAGGATACACGATAATGCCTACAAGATTGACCATTATCTAAAATATCAAGTGCATAATCCCTTTAATATGTGAAGTCTTTCACTATTTGACATGATAGAAGATGATAATCCTTTCAATTCAAGGTCAAATTCTTCTCAAGATAGAGAGGATGACAAAATTCATATTATCTCTAAAACTTTTACTAAAAGCCAAGCTTGGTATCTTCAAAGGATACAAGGATTGTTCATGAAGTGGAAGGTACTTGAATAAGTCTTATTACCATCAAGAGGATGTCATTTGATAATGATTTCACTCACATTGGGTTACGAATAGTTGGAGGAATCAACGGAATACAAAATAAGGCTTTAAAGCCCCTTAGGAGGGACATACGCCCAAGGTGATTTGGATTTTCCTTGGACCTTCCGTAGAATTTAAAGAGTAGGTCCAACACAGTTCCTATTGTGCTTGGGATGTGTAATACCCTATATTTTCATGCTAGAATTCTAACCAATGTTCCTATGTGTCTAAGCTCTAATCCAAGTGATTCTCACGTGAATACAAGTTGCATGATCATTATCCTAGCCTATGGAGTAGTTTAGAGGTGAAAAATTTCATAGAAAGGACCTAGAAGAAAGTTGAGCTAAGACCAATTGATTCATCCAAAGTTTGACATTCGATTCTAAAAGGGCCAACTTCAAACATGAATATCTCTTAATATACATGGAATTTTTCATCCCAAGAACTATCAAATTTTAAATAATTGAATTATCTTTCCAATGATGTAAATTTTTTAAAAATCCAATACCCGACCAAAGAGTTATGCCTATTTTTGTGAGAGATAGTAAGGGTATGTGACGGGCAATGCGCCGCCCAATCAAATGTGTGCGATTGGGAGTGCGAGTCACACTTAAATGTCTTCCATAAGGCTGTGCAACACACACCTTCAGGTATGCCATGGATTTTGGGCTGCATACCTCACTTCCAAGTGCCAAAAACACCCCTATATATGTCTATAACACAGGATTAAACTCCCACAACATCAAAATAAGTTTACTTTCTCTCAAAATAACCAAGAAAAACCTTTAGGATTTTAAAATAAAAACCCCAATAGCTAGATATTCAACCGTGAGAATTCTATAATTTTTAAATATTTAGAATCCCCGTTACGAAGGCTACGAGTGACACCCAAAAGTTCATTAATAGCATTAAGTCATTGTAAAAGTCATTCAAAGCCTCAAGTGTAAGTTATGTGAGGTTTTTCAACAAGAAAACTCTTTCGTTCTTGTGCCCAAAAATACTTTCTTTTATGATGTTATGGATTTTATATGTTTTACTATGCTTTTGAAGCATGAATTTATATCCTATATTGATTATCATTAGATTATGATATTTTTAATATTTTAGAAGTGAAATTATATGAGAATGATGATATTTTGTTCCTTATGGCTAAATTTCCAGATTTTGAAGGAATTTATATATGTTTATGATGTAAAGCTTGAACCTTGATAAATTTTCATATGATATTAAGACATGAGTTTTGAAATCTAATTGAGATTGTCATTTTTTCTAGAAATCATATGTTATAAACACTTTGTGTTTGAATGAATTGAGATGATAATGAATCTTTGACCTTTTGGTCGTAAAAAGGGGTTAATTTGAACCATAGATCAGAAAAGAAATCCATTTTTATTTATTATTATAAAAAGGATAGCATGATGGCTCCCGTTGTGAATTGTTGAACTATTTATTTATGAATTTTCTTTTGAAAAGATCTGAGCTAAGTCCGAGAGTATAGCAGGATTGGTACTTTCCTAGAACTACGTACCCCCATAGGTTGTGAGCCTGAGGATAATTTATATAGTGATCACTAGTGTTTGGATTGATGATTTAAGGTCCTACTCCGATGGCAAGGATAGGACAGCTCTCCCCAATGTGGGTTAGACATTGGACTCCATATAGCTCACATAGTTTACATCGGTTGTAAGAGACTCCCAATGTGTGTGTATGTATTCTCTTATCTAATATGAAAAGTTTTATTCTTCTATCTGAGATGAAAGTATATTTGTTTAAAAGACTAAGTTTGAGAAAGTCATTGTTTTTGAAATATTTAATGAATATATATTCCAAAGAGAATTGTTATGAGATTTGATTGCTTTGATGATTTGGAATCGAGATGGAAGTGAATTGAGATTTATTATGATGACTTACATGTTTCACCTAATATATTTTACTCTCTTATGATTATGATGATTTTAATTCGAGCTAAGTGAATCATTTATATCAACATGCATAATTTTATAAACTATGATGATATTAATATATTATTTTATATATGCACTGCACCCCTATATGCTCAGTACGTTTGCATGGTATTGACCCACATATTCGTATGTGGACTATATTTTCTCAAAATGTAGGTACAAGGTATAGTGTACATCTTCAGATCAAGTCAGTTCGCGGCATCTAGTCAGCAGGTGATGAGTCCTTTTTATTCAAGGTCTTGAGTTAGTTATACATTTCGAGAAGTGTTGTATTTTTTTTTTCAGTCATATTGACTTGGGTTAGTTGGTAGTCATGACCCAGCTACCTACAACTAATACTAGAAGATGCTTTATAGACAGTCAATAGAAGTTGATGTATTCCATTTCAGTTTTGGTTGTAAAGAAAGAATTGTTATCTTGTAAATTTAGTTTTGTATTGATCAGATTCAGAAAAGAGTTATTTTTCACAGATTTGTATAGATTTTTACTTTTTGTCCAGTTGCTTATGAGTTATGCCAGTAGAAGGGCTAGCTTAGGGTCACTTCTGATCCTAAGAACCGTGTGACATCTCGGGACCCGATTTCGGGGCGTTACAAACTTGGTATCAGAGCACAGAGTTCTAGTATCCTAGGATGTCTATGAAGCCATGTCTAGTAGAGTCTTGTGGAATGGTACAAAGACTTTTGCACTTTTCTTCAAGAGGCTATAGGGCTTTTAGGAAATGTCTCCATTCTTTCAAGTCCTTAATCGTGCTGTAGAAAAGTTCTCCAAGAAACTTATAAAAATTCCCATCTTACTCTAGTCAGGCCATCTTTGCCTTATTTCTAAGGTATCAGAAACAGTTGGGCTTAATTCTCCATAGATAGTTATGGAATTGTAAGAAAGCTACAAAAGTATCCTATCAGTACTTTTGAGTTCTGAAAATTGAAGTGCTTTATTAGGCCTATAGAAATCGTGCACTGAACCCGAGTCAGATATGCTTTCAAATTTCTCCTCAGAATTCATAATAATATCTATACTTCTCTATCTGTGTACTGTTCTTGAGGTAACATGTTCGGCAAGTTCCAATTTGCTCCCCAGCTAATGCTCTTATATTTGCTGGCAGAAGTTTCAAAAGTTTCATAAAGTGGCTTGAGAGGAGCCTTCTAGTGTGTTATAATTCCTTTAAATTTAAGTTATGCCCTTATTCTTATGAGTTATTTAATTAAGAAAGAGTAAGGTGTATTCTTAGATCATTGAATGTTGTGTGTCAAGTTTGTATCTCTTGTATTATATAATCTTGTTATCATTATGTTTGTAAAAAATCAAAGTGTAGTGAAGTCGTGTAAGGCCTATTTCGATTCACTAGCATAGTTACTTTGCTATTCATATAATTTTCTTAATCAAAACAAAAAACCAAAGTCTAGTGAAGCCGTGTGAGGCCTATTTTAATTTACTAGCAACTTGTTATTTATCTTATTGTTCTGGTGTTAGTTAAAAGTGTGGGTTTCTGTGTAGTGACAGAAGTAGTAACGTTTAGTTGAAAGTCTTCTGTTAGTTGAACTGGTGGGTTTAGAAGTGTAGTGGAAAGAATGGTGGTAAGGGAGATTTATTGAATAAGTATAGCTGAATTTTTGCTTATGGTTGAATTAGCAATGAAGCGATATACCCTTGTTTGTTAGTTTAGTGAAGTTAGAGAAGGATATTATTAGTTAAGGTGGATTGTTGTTTGCTTGAAGTATGAAAAGAGTTATTGATGGTATTTGTTGTGCTAGGAAAGTATAGGTTTTGATGGAAGTACTTGGTGGTTGAGTATTGTTAATTTAGGCTTTGCTGAGATTGCAAGAGGATGTTTAGTAGAAATTTATAGAGCTATGAAAGTAATTTAGGTGTAAAGATAGGTAAATAGTAATGATGTGAAGAAGGAGGATGTGTTAACAGATTATGAATAAGATAGGCCATATGATTATGATCGATTGTCATTGTGTACTAGTTTTTCTTAATGCTATGTTCAATAGTTTTGAAATGAAAATTGTGTGTGAGATTGGGTTGTAAATCATGTTTAGCTCTAGACATTAAGTTTGAACAGTTTGTGCTAGTTATATAGAGGTGATCTAGTAGGCCTGAACAGTGTATGCAAGAGTGTAAGATCATGTATTCGTAATTAAGTATGGTGTAGAGGTGTGCCCAAGGTGCTATGGGGCTGTATTATTTTTTGAGGATTATTGCATATTGTATGGTTGGTAGTAATGTTGAGTTGCTAGGTGGAGGAAGACTAGTTAGATAATTTATGTTGTTCTTAATAGCTAAGTTAAGGAGTTATGATTGAAGATGTTGAGTCTTTTTAGTATGATTTTATTCTCATTATTTGGGAAAAATATAAGTATAGAAATGTGATCTTGGTAGGCTATGATTATATGATTATAGATGTAGATATGGTTGCAAATGAGACTGTAAGTCTTTGATGATGATTATTGAAGCTAGGAATTAAGGATGGCATATGGATGGGTTGTTCAAGAATGAAGTCGATAAGTTCGAAATTAGTTTATTCTTGTGAGTTTAGCATTTATCTGTAGATAATAGAATGATGAAATTATGACTTAATCTCGAGGATATAGAGTAGACCATCATACATAGAATACCATCTTTCATCTAAGGGGGAGATAGTTAGTGAAGAACCAAATCGAGTTTTGAGAATTAGATTGTGATACATGTCAATAATGAGTTATAATGAGATAGTGATCTCTTCTTACTCTAGAGTATTCCTTGGATTTCAGTCATAACAAATCCAAATCCATCACTTGCTTGAAAAATCCATGCCATATGCCTATGCTTATACCCATCATGTATGCTCAATCCCATTCTCAGCTTCTAGCAAGTATGTAACAGCTTCACTCTGTGATTTGAATTATCTCTAATGAATCTATGAACTCCAGTCTTATGTTGAATAGCTCATGATAAGTATGAACTCATGTTTCAGAGTATGACCAGTTTTTAAACCCATGATATTAGTGAAGTTCGCATTATATCGTGCATGTCCTCAGCTTAGATTTCTTTAATGAATCTATGCCTTTGATATTTTATTCCTCAGGCCTAAGATAAGTGTTAATGTTATGTAGTGTAGTTTCCGTTCTTCAGGTTCTTATGTGTTAGCCTTTTAGTGACCTCTTCCTATGTTAAGATAGTGGTGATGATAGTGGATAAGTAATGATTTAGATGTGCGAGATTTGATGACCCTCATTAAGAAAGATTATTTATGCTTTTCTATCTAAGGCTAAAGTGTGAAGTAAGATTGAGGCCAAGTCTTTGATACATGTCATGGTTTGTTATAAATTGTGTGTATGTTTTTAAGAATAGTGCAAGAAAATTGTTGTTGATAAAGGTTTAGAGAATATGCAAAGTATGCCTTTAGGGGTATTTACCTTAAAGTAATATGTGATTTTTAATGATAGGCTGGAATGTCAAGTTGGGTGTAAGATGATGAATGCAATATGCACTAGTGCATCCATATCAAGAGTTTTAAATTAATCATTGGAGTGGTAAGGCATGTTATGCTTAGGGTGTGATCTCTAAGAAGATATAGAATATTGAACCTTGTGGTTTAGACTAGTATAGTTGTTTGGCATATTGTTTCTTGTGATTTAGTGTTAGGCTTGATCATGGTGAGAGAACTTAGTTTAGTTTAGACCTTAGTAGATAGATTTCACAGTGCCAATATAAGAATTGTAAGTTGAATCAAATGAGTATGGTATTTAAGGGGAATATTATAGTTGAGAGAGCATTTGAGAAGTGATGCTAAGCTTGAACGTAAGAAGTTACATTGCCTGCGGCCTAGCAATCCTATCCTAGTTTATGAGTTATATAATTATATTCCATGCTATAGAGTTATATCAATATTGTAATTCCTTAGTCAAATATCTTGTTCAGAGTATGCCCAAAATTCTTTCCTCCCTAATGTCAATAGAATTTCGTAGAAAAGTGCTGAAGAAATACTCCATTTGAGTATGGGTAGTTAGTATAATCCAGTCCATATAGGCTGTAATCTAGTTTAGCAAGCAAGGAGATAAGCTCCTATAGATTCTTAATTTTCTAGCTAGACTTACTATCCGCATTCTTATACGTATTTACATTCCAAGAGGCAATGTGTTTTTGTCCAATTAAATTATGAATTCAGCTTAGTCATGCATCAGTTTCAGTTTCAGATATTAAGTCATGATTCAGTTCATAAGTATACTGTGTAGTATCACAGTCTCTTCCTAATATTTTCGTCAAATTATTATCATTCGGGGATGAATGATCCTAAGAGGGGGATGTTGTAATACCCCGAGTTTTTACGTCATAAACCTCTCATCCTTTCTCCTGAGATCAGATCCAGTGCAAAGTAATGTTTATTCATAAATTGACACTCTCGTTTCTATCTTAGCCATATAGTTATTTTTCTTGAGGATTCATGCACTTGCAGACCAGTTAAGTTGCTCATTATTCTTGAGATCCAGTGATTCAGTTCTATCAATTATACATGATAGCTTAAAGACTAATATTCCTCTGTGTTTCAGGTTAATTATCCACATTCGAGGATGAATGTTCCCAAGGGGGAGATAATGTAATACCCCATATTTTTGTGCTAGAATTATAACCATCGTTCCTGTGCATCTAAGCACTAATCCAAGTGATTCTCACGTGAATACAAGTTTCATGATCATTATCCTAGTCTATGGAGTAGTTTAGAGGAGAAACATGTTCATAGCAATGACCTACAACAAAGTTGAGCTAAGACCAATTGAGTCATCCAAAGTTTGACATTCTATTCTATGAGGGTCAAATTCAGATGTGAATATATCTTAATATATATGTAATTTTTCATCCCAATACCTATCAAATTGTATATAATTAAATTATCTTTCCAATGATACCAATTTTGCAAAAATCCGATACCCGAGCGAAGAGTTATGCCCATTTTTATGAAAGGCAGTAAGGGTGTGTGATGGGCAATGCGCCACCCAGTCAAATGTGTGCGATTGGTAATGTGAGGCATACTTAAATGTCTGCCATAAGGTGTGCGATGCACACCTTAAGTCTGCCATGGTTTGTGTGCCGCATACCTCGCTTCCAAGTGCCAAAAACACCCCTATATATGTCTATAACACGGGATTAAACTCCCACAACATCAAAATAAGTTTACTTTCTCTCAAAATCACCAAGAACAACCTTTAGGGTTTCAACATAAAAACCCCAATAGCTAGAGATTCAACCGTGAGAATTCTATAATTTTTACATATTCAGAATCCCCGTTACGAAGGCTACGAGTGACACCCAAAAGTTTGTGAATAACATTATGTCATTCGAAAAGTCATTCAAAGCTTCAAGTTTAAGGTATGTGAGGTTTTTCAACAAGAAAATCCTTTCGTTCTTGTTCCCAAAAATACTTTATTTTATGAAGTTTGGATTTTATATGTTTTACAATGATTTTGAAGCATGAATATATATCCTATATTGATTATCATCAGATTCTGATGTTTTTGATATTTTAGAAGTGAAATTATATGAGAATGATGATATTTTGTGCCTTATGGCTAAATTTCTAGATTTTAAAGGAATTTATATATGTTTATGATGTAAAGCTTGAACCTTGATAAATTTTCATATGATGTTGAGACATGAGTTTTGAACTCTAATTGAGATTGTCGTTTTTTTAGAAATCATGGGTTAGAAACACTTTGTGTTTGAATGAATTGAGATGATAATGAAGCTTTGACCTTTTGGTCGTAAAAAGTGGTTGATTTGAACCCGAGATTAGAAAAGAAATCCACTTTTATTGATTATTATGAAAAGGGTAGCATGATGGCTCCCATTGTGAATTGTTGAATTGTTTATTTGTGGATTTTCTTTTGAAAAGATCTGAGCTAAGTCCTAGAGTAGTCTTTATCACCGAGCGGGAGGTATAGCAGGATCGGTACTTCCTTAGAACTACGTTCCCCCATAGGTTGTGAGCCTGAGGCTGATTTACATAGTCCTCACTAGTGTTTGGATTGATGATTTAAGATCCTCCTCCGATGGAAAGGATAGGATAGCTCTCCCAAACATGCGTTAGACGTTGGACTCTATGTAGCTCACATGGTTTATGCTGGTTGTAAGAGACTCCCAATGTGTGTGTGTGTATTCTCCTATCTAATTTGAAAAGTCTTATTCTTCTATCTGAGATGAAAATATATTTTTTTGAAAAACTGAGTTTGAGAAAGTCATTATTTTCGAAAGACTTAATGAACATATATTCCAAAGAAAATTGTTATGAGATTTGATTGCTTTGATGATTTGGAATCAATATGGAAGTGAATTAAGATTTATTATGATGACTTACATGCTTCACCGGATATATTTTACTCTCTTATGATTATGATGAATTTAATTCAAGCTAAGTAAGTCATTTATATCAGCATGCATAATTTTATAAACTATGATGATATTAAGATATTATTTTATATATGCATTGCACCCCCATGTGCTCGGTACGTTTCCATGGTACTGACCCACATATTCGTATGTGGGCTATATTTTCTAGGTGTGTAGGTACAAGGTATAGTGTACATCTTCAGATCCAGTCAGTTCGCGGCATCCAGTCAGCAGGTGATGAGTCCTTTTGATTCAAGGGCTTGAGCTAGTTATACAGTTCAAGAAGTGTTGTATTTTCATTATTCAGTTGTATTGAGTTGAGTTAGTCGGGAGTCATGACCCGGCTACCTACAGTCACTGCTAGTAGAGGCTTCACAAACAGTCAGTATAAGTTGATGTATTCCATTTCAGTTTCGGTTGCAAAGGAAGAATCGTAATCTTGTAAATTTAATTTTGTATTGATCAGATTCAAAAAAGAGTTATTTTCCACTGATTTAAATAGATTTATACTTTTTGTTTAGTTGCTTATGAGTTATGCTAGTAGAAGGGTAAGCTTGGGGTCACTTATGATCCTAAGCACCATGTGACATCTCGGGACCCAATTTCGGAGCGTTACAGGATGCACCTAGGGTACACCCCAATTGCTTCAAATTTGCTCAAGAAGATTGTTTGGGCCTTTTCTTGAAATTTGGTCACTTTGGGCCCTTAAATTTGTAAAAATTAGCCATAAACTGTAATAATTAGGATCCTAGGTTATTTTATTAGTTTTTCTTTACTACCGATAAATATTTGCTCATTGACTAAGAGAATTGGTAAGCATTTGTTGAAACTTGGATTAGAAATGTTGGTTTTGAGGGTCATCATCTCCCTCTTGGTCATCAAAAGAATTTGGTGTTTGATTAAGAATGGAGTTGAGGGTATTAAAGTTTAGTATACTCTTTTGTTCTTAGTTACTTCTTCTTGTTTTGTCTAATTTCTATCTTTATCAATTATCTTTTTTGCTTTCTGTAAAAATCTTTAATTTCATAGTTTGATCCAAATCACAAAATAACTACCTTGACTAGAAAACACTATAGATTAAACTATTAGAGGATTAACACTAATCTAGCCAAGATGATCACTATAACTAGATTAACCTTTATCTGCAATCTAGAGTGTGGCATGAACGAGCCTACTAGACTAACCTTGATACTAATTAGACTGGCATGGAGGTTACCTGTAATACCCTGTGACTCTAACCAATAGTGAAACCATGAATCAAGCTCATGAGAAATAAATTATAATGTTTTGCGTTGTTTTCTAATCAAGGATGGTGTGTATTAAGGCCTTAAAGATGTCCTAACAATTGGGTGAATTAAAACATTCCTTACCGATTGAATTCTTGGGAAGGATATTGGTATAGTCAACTTCAAATAAGCTTATATATCATTACACTTGGAATTTTTGAGCTTATCACCAATGAATAGATAGATAATTGAATTAGCTTTCCAACGATACCAATTTCGCCAATATCCGATATCGGAGGAAAGAGTTATTCTCATTTTACTCCAGCATATCAATTTGGAAAAGGCTGACGACGTTTCTGACGGTCTGTCACGTTTTTGATGCCATTTATGACGATGTCGTCACTTTCTGATGACGTAGTTAGCCTTAGGCATAAAATAAAAAATTTGATCCTTTTGTGATGACATTTCATGACGGCCTATCACGGGTCTGACGTCGTGTTACGGATGTCGTCAACCATTTTTTTCAGCAATTAAGGGGCATTTTTAAAAGGATATTTTGGTCTTTTCCACCCATTTTGACCCTCTATATATATCCAAGTAAAGAAGAAAACTTCATTCTTCTTCCATTTCATCAAGAATACTAGGGTTTCTTTCTCAAAATCCAATCCAAATCTTCTAAGACCATCAAGAATCCAACCATAAATTTCACAAATTAGTTCAAGATTCAAGGTACCAAAGTCAAAAACATCAAGAACCCGAACTCAAGAAGTGGAAAAGGAGTCTAACAAGTTTCTTCATTCCAATCCATAATCAAGGTATGTGGGGTTTGAACAAGAACACTCCTTTCGTTCTTGTGCCTGATGATTTAATTCTATTATTGATTTACATGAATTTGCATAGTGGGATTACACCCAAAATTCCCTATTAATTATTTATGAGATTTGAGTTGATTATGTTTGATATTATGATATATTTAACATCATATGTCTTGAATTGAGGATTTATGCTATGAGTTGGATATTCTTATTATGAATTGATGATTTTCGAATGGGTTGAGATAAGTGTCATGATTTAAGCCTTCCATGAGAAGTTGATTATTGAATACATATTGATATTGAACTTGAGAGTCAACAATGATTCCTATGATGTTTCCTTGAAACTTTTGATATTTGAAATGATTTGATAAGCAAATATACTTGATGTTGACAAAGATTGTGTTGAGTTAAGTCAAGTTAGGAATCCACAAGATGTTTATGATTTATAGACGAGATATATATTTATGTTTTGATCTTTATAATAGACCCATGAGTTGATATTGACTAAGGTAGATTTCCTAATGTGTTCTGAGCTGAGTCTGGGAGGGGTATTTAGAACCGAGCAAGAAATCTGGCATTTCACCAAAACTACGTGCCACCATAGGATTGATATTGATGATATTGGGCCAGAGGCTGAGTATGGGATTTTGATTGATAAATTGAGGTTATACTCCTTGGAAAGAGTACGACACCCCCGCCAATGTGGGGTTCTCTTCTTAGGAGGGGAAAACGTTGGACTCCATGCGGCTACACATGGTGTAGTTATGTCGGTTATAAGAAACTCCCACGTCCATAATGATCTAAGTACCTTGAGTTACCAAGTCACTCTAAGTCAAGAGTCATGATTTATGAGATTTATGAATCAAGTGTTGTTACTGATGACTTATGGGAATAATGTGTTTGATAATTCAAGCGAATAGAGGTAGTATTTTCAGGATGCATGATTTTCTTTTACATTTATGATATTATTTAAAATGTTTCATCCACCCCCACATACTTAGTAAATTCCCAAGTACTGATTCCCATACACTTCTATGTTCTACATTTTCTCGTGATGTAGGTTCAGGTGCTCATTCTCAGCAGCGACGGTTATCTTTGAGTACCTCCATCTATATTCGTATAGTTGGTGAGTCCTCATGGTTCGAGGACCTATGTCCCAGATTTTTGTCTTGATAGTAGAGGATTTTTTATTCCCAGTTCCTTACCAGTCAGTTAGGGATCTATCCCAATGGCTCCTCAGTCTTATGTAGTAGAGGCTTTGTCAGAATAGAGTACCAGTATGTACAGAACTTCAGTATTTTGATTGTACAGGATAGTATCTCTTTGTATTCTAGTATGTTTATAACATGACTATTCTTCCTTATTACAGATTGATTATTGTTATAGTGAGTTATAGAAGTGATGACAGGCTCAGAGGGTTATCTTAAGTCCGCGTGTAGCCTTAAGCACCGTGTGACGTCTTGGGATGGGATCTTGGGGTGTTACACTACCTACCTTTAGAACATTTATCTCTGAACCATGATCCACTCTGATTTGGACTAAAACTGCGCAGTCATTGCAGCCTCTTATAACAACCCCTTTAGGTTTTGTGATGCATATACTCCATAATCTAAGCATGATTAGAAACCTTAATAAAATATTGCAACCAAACTTTGAGTAGCCATGCAAAGAGAAAGTCTTAATCCTTGAACAAAATACCAAATTTTCTCTTACTAGGTTTGCAAGATAGATGTAGCATGCCCTGCCAACTCGTAAAACTGAGCCCCATACTCCAAGACAGTCATAGAACCTTGCTCCAACATCAATAACTAATATCTCATATAATCCAGAGACTACGAGGCATATATTTCTTGAGTAAATCCTCAAAGAATTGAGACTATGTCAATAGGAAGATCAAGTTAGCTTGGAATCAAGATAACTTCTCCACTAATATTGAGCTGCAAGATGAATATAAAAAGTAGTGTATTCAACACCATGAGTCTTAACTAAGCCTGAATTACGGAGCCTATCCTCACATGAAACCAAGAATTCATAAGCATCCTTTCCTGGTGCCCAAATAACCTAGGCAAAGTTAATCTTAATAATCTACACAACATCTTCTACTTTTTCACATACATAGATAGATGGGAAAATATCAGCTGAGCAACTACAGTGTGAGCAACTATCGGTATTTGAGGAACCTCAATTCTTGGAGCCATACGTATAGGTTATTAGTCTCCTTCGGTGACATTTTAATAATAACAAACTAAAAAATAAATCTTTGCAGGAAAAAAATGCATGATACTAGAAGATTATTGATTGTAATGGAATAAAAAAAGTGAGATATTTAAGTCTTCTCTAGGAAAGGAAGGACATCCAATCATAAGAAGATCATGACACTCAAACAAGCATGGCAAGAAAATTATATCTTAGAAATGGAAGAAGAACCACCATCCCATAATCATGGCAGATTAGATCAATCAGAAAATCAATTAGGATCTAAAGAAAAGAAAAAAGGACATAATAGTCATATGAAAATCAAGACTAAAAGGATGGATAGATCACAGACATATCAGATATGGACCTGATCCAAAGTCGTATATGGACGTATCAAGCATAAAATTTCCTCAATCAATGAATCAATTTAAATACTTGATTGAGAAGAACGATCTTGGGTTTCCATATGACAAGTAGAATCCTAAGACTATTAAAAAGAAGACCAAAGACAGACACTTTTTATGCAACTTCAAGGAGAAAATTCCAAATATCTCATTCGTAGTCTTACAAAGCTCTGTAACTTTAGTTTACAATTTTTATATAAAGAGTATCATCGAGTCAACTTTGTAACGTCAACTAAAGCTATGTCACAAGATATGAAGAGCAAAATAAGTCTTCAGAACTTGTTTCCTATCATTGTACTAGAGCAAATATTTCAACGATCTAAGGAAACTTTGAAACCCAAGGGGACTGGATGTAGGCACTACATTGCTGTGCTGAACCAGGATAAATATTTGTGTCATCACTTTACTTTTTGTTACTTTCTTGCTTAACTATTTTGAATTTTATCTTCTTGTAAAGTGTTCTAATCTATAGGTGATTCAACTCTGAAGGGTAAGTAGTCAAATCAAAAAAGAAAATATCAATTCACTCCTCTCTTGAATTTCAATTGGTATCAGAGCAGGTCTCATAGATAGCTTTGCTAAACTGTAAGTGAGCAAAGATCAAATGGCTAGCTATCAAATTCCTAGTGCTCTCCTTCAGGATGGTAACTCCTCGACAAAACCACCATAATTTAATGGACAACATAACTCTTTTTAGAAGAATAGGTTCAGGATCTTTGTTAAATCAAATGACTTCCAAGCCTGGGTTGTAATTAAGAAAGGTGAAACGCCCATCCAGGACTTAAGGAGAAGTCAAAAGACAAGGATAAAGAATCTAGTAGTTCTGACATAGAGGACCTTGAAAGATTTGAGGTCACCAAAGTTCAACAAGTGGTAATTCAAACTACTGTACGTGCTATAAGTTTGCTTTTGTGTGCAGTTAGCAGAGATGAATAAACTGTAAAAGAAATGTGGGACAAAGTAGAGGTAATCTATGATGGAATCACCAAAGTCAAGGAGTCAAAAATTGTTGCTCTTGTCAATGAATATAAGCTATTCAAAATGGAAGAGAATAAGGATATTTAAACAATGTTTGCAAGATTAAGTCAAATCGTGTGCGAACTAAAATCACTAGGGATGATTTATCCTCACAGCCTGTAAGTCTAGAAACTGGTCTGAAGTCTTCTAGAAACTTAGGAAACCAAGGCTGATATTCTAGAAGGCAAAGATCTTCATAACATAACATATGATATACTGCGAGTACCATATCACATATGAGAAAAACTATATCAACAGGTTTCAAAAGGATGAAAAGAAAAAACCAATAGCCTTTAATGTTACTCCAACTGATGAGGAGGACATGGAGGATGATAATAGAGAAAAAATGGTTCTCTTTAATCATGGGGTGAGTCAAATCATGAGACAGAGACAACAAAGATCTCAAGGAGGCAAAAATAATGATTCCATCAGAAATTATGTGTGCTGCTACTACTATAGAAAGCTTGTCCACTTTAAAAAGAATTGTTAAGAATTAAAAAGAAGAACATCTAGAAAGAATCAAAATTTTTGATCCTGGAGCGATTAAGATGAATTGAAAGAAGAAATAGAAGCTGCGAATATGTTCTACATGGCAATAGGTCAATCTAGAGAGGTAAGACTACACAGTTATCATAATTGCAACACTCTTGAATCTAACTTAGATATGATTATTGATGATATTCAAAAGGTTATAGATTAATATAACAAACTAGCTCAATACAAGAAAATTAGTGAAGCTAGATTTAAACAAATACTCAAAGAGGAACCATGAGACTGGAAAGAAGAAATTGAAGCATGTCAAATTAAAATTGACCTACTTCATAAAGAGCTTGATGATGCAACAATATGATTAAAAACTTGTAAGACAACCCCAAGCCACAGTTTCATAAGGTAAAACTCCTTCATAAACTATTTGAGTTCCTTATCAAGGTCCTTTAAATCAACTAAGAACTCATTCTCCTATCAAGGGATCATTTATTTCATTTGTGGATAAAGAGGGAATAAATCCTATAGTTGCAGACATAAGCCTAAAAGTGTAAGGGTTTGGAAGACTAAAAGAAGTACATCTAACCTATAAGGACCCAAGACCGCTTGGGTACCTAAGTAGAATTTATCTTCTTATTTTCCAGGAAATATTTGTAAAGTCTATAAAAGGGAGGGATTAGTAGCGGATGTTCCAGAAGTATTGTTAGAAAGAAAAGGTCTCATCTATTTGTATATAATGTAGATGGAAAACTTTTAGATTCAGTGACAATGGCGGAGGCAATGTCACAAGAGTCGACTATGCCCTCTTCAGAGTCAACTCTTAAAATAGAAATAAAGGTATAGGGCACTAACATCAACAAAATCCCTGACAAGGTCAAAACTAAATACGAATTGTCCCTGTCTGTTGATACTCTCAACTAATTTAAGATTCCTCAATTCTTAAGAGATTTTCGTGAAACAATCTCCAAAATTTGAAAATTTGTTTTAAAACCTTGCCAAAAGGGAGGCAAATTCTCTATGTTTAAAAAAAATATATTTTTGTATTATCATTGCTACATGTTTTAATTATTCCTAATAATTCTAACATTTTCTTGTGAGAATTTTTGTCATTCTGATGAAAACTTTGTCTCATGAGTAATATCCCCAACTCATGGCTTAGCAAGGAACAAACTTTAGTTGACTGGTCAACCACTAGAGCTGTATGCATGTCTCTTGGAAGCTTATGTACTTAAATTCTCTCAATTCTACATTAACTACCTGATGTTAATCTATCTCTTGAGTTTGTTCCCAGAACCTGTGATATTATTTTGTATTAGAATCAAGTAATTTATGTCCATAATCTTGAAGAAAATTGGATCTTATCAAAGTCATGACTTCTTAAAAAAGATTTGGTATTAATTATTTATGAGTCATATTTTTGGACATAAATCATTTTACTTAGTCCAATTTTATTTTTACGTAAAGAAAGATCTTTAAAAAGATTTATCATTAATGACTCATGAGTCATATCCTTGGTTACGAAATTTTTCTTTGTTTAATATTACCAATACTTTTATATTATGAAAGTATTTTTGGAGAAAATCTCAGTTCTATATTTTTAAAAAATCTTTAAAGGATTTCAAAAGTTTTTCTTATGAACAAAAACTGTCAACCCTGCTGACCCTCCCCGTCCTTTCATTTTAAATTTTCACCCCTCACACACCACTTTTTTTGCTTCCTTCATCATTACCTTCACTGCCCATCTGTCTTCCAAACCACTCTTTAATATAAACCCTAATCTTTGGCTCTTGTTTTTTAATCTATCTCTTTCCCTTCTCTTTCCTCTCACTTTTATACTCATTCATCCCCATCTTCCTTACTATGACTAAAACCCATTCAATGGATAACCCATCTCCTTATAATGCTCTCCATAATCAAAAGTCCTCTAACCTTAACCCTATCCTTCTCTCAGAGTCCTCTAAAAATGCCTCCTCTCACTCTATCCAGTCAAGTATGTCCTAGAAACGTACTGCTTCAAGTCTAATATCGTCCTCTAAGAAAAGGATATCCTCCCTTATGGAGTCTCTTCCTCCAGAGGACATGCATAAGTTTTGGACTTTTACGCACAATGAGAAGTATCTAACTTTCAAGAATTGCCCTATTATTTCTTGACGAGTCATCACTTTCTCACTCCTAAAGGAATCCCACTACACTATCAGTCACTTTATCAAAGCGTAAGACAATTTGATGATGCTTCTCCTATGTGGCCTAGAAATTTTTGAAGATCCCATCCATAAGTTTTTCACCAATCTTCGTCTTTCCCCAGATAGTGGGGAATAGGAAACTTTAGTTCTTGGTACTCATATTATTCAAAATAACTTCTTATTTGAGAAATTATTCGACACTAAATTATCTGGAATCATCCCTTTCATGAACGACACCTGGCTTGAGAATCTTGAAGTCAGCTTTGATAAAGCAAAGAAAGCCATCACAGATCCTGACACAAACAACCCCACTTTTGGTCCTCTATTCCTCATTTTCTGCAATATATTTTTGGCACATATTGTTGCAACCACCTTGATTCCTTGAAAGGGGTCTCATGGTAATGTGACTTATAGAGATGTGTTTGCTCTCTACTGCATGGTCAAAAACTAAAAAAATCAACTAGAGGGTTGGATTCACGATACATGATGGAAAGTTCCGCTAACTTCCATGCCTCAACTAGTTTACCCTATGATTTTCTCATTACTCAAATTTTTATTCAATGTGGAATTGATGTTTCAGCCTATCCAGTGGTAGAAGTCTCTACCACCTATGATTTAAATACCTTCATAAGCATGGTATATGTTTTTGTTGAACAAGAATAGTTTAAAAAGGAACCTGTCAAGAGCTGATCTGATACATCTAGGATAATTAAACCTGTGCCTAAATCCATGTCTTGTGCAATTAAGGAGTCTGAATAAATCAAGATCAGGCTCACTTCCATTGAGGAAGTAATAGCCAGCATCAAGAAGATGACTACCAAGAAGCTGTAGCCGGAAAAAAAGACAGCACCAATATAGGTAAAGTACGACTCTCCCTTAACGGCTTTAAGAAGGAAGGAGTGAGATTGTTTAATAGGATGTTTTACCATGTAGAGTCTATCAAGTAAGAATCCTCCTCCTACACAAATAAGGTTTCTATCTCAGTTCAAAACTCTTACTCCAACTTTGCCAAGAGTGTGGAGAAATCTTATGATCTCTTCGGCTCTAACATGCACAACACTCTTACTTATTTCCTTGCCAAATGGCACTGTACACCTTTTATTCAAAAGGGGGGTATCCCTTCTCATACTCTAGTATGTATAAAGACACTACATACTCCTTTTTTGATGTATTTTTATTGCAACCATAAATATGTATGTTTAGTACTCTATGCTTTTTGGCTTATTATTCTTCTGTGCTTTTCTTTGTTTTGTGGCCGGGAATATTTCTTTTTTTCTATGTTTGCTTTGTCCTTATTGATTATGTCAAAAGGGGATAAGTTGTCCATCAGTTAACTAGGTAGGTAACAAAAAAACTAAATCGAACATAATTATATAAAAACTAACTACAGCCACCAAGGCAGTAAAATAGAGGGAGCTAATCAGAAAGGGAAGTCAACTGTTGTTTAAGTTTTTCATTAATAAAAAGAGGAGATTGTTAAGTTTCCTTAGGTAATGTTTTAATATTGACAAACTAATGAATGAATCTTTGCATGAAAAAAAGATGCAAGATGCTAGAAGATTGTTGATAGTAAAAGAATAAAAGAAGTAAGATATTACAAACCTCTCTAGGAAATGAAGGACATCATAACATAAGAAGATCATGACACTAAAACAAGCATGACAAGCTAATTAATATCTTGGAAAGGGAAGGAGAATCACCATCCCATCATCACAAAAGATTAGATCAATTAGAATATCAATCATGATCTAAACAAAATAAGAAAGGATACAACTATCACATAGATATCAAGACTAAAAGAAAAGATATACCACAGACATATCTGATATGGATGTGATCCAAAGTCGTATATGGATATATCAAATGGCTACTTTCCTAAATCAAGGAATCATTTTAAATCCTTGATTGAGAACAAATCTCTTGGGATTCCTTAATACAAGTAGAAGTCGAAGGCTATAGAAGAAGCAGACCAAAGACAAGCATTTTTTAAATAACTTCAAGGAGAAAATTCAAAGTGTCTCATTCTTAGTCTTACAAAGCTCAGTAACTTTACTTTGCAAGTATTATACAAAAAGTAGGATGGAGTCAACTTTTTAATATAAACTAAGCTATGTCATAAGATCTAAAGAGAAAAATAAGTCAGCAAAACTTATTTTGTATCATTGTACTCAAGTCAATCTTTCCAAAATCGAAGGAAACTTTTAAACCCAAGGGGACTAGACGTATGTATTACATTGGTGAGCTGAACCAGGATAAATCTTTGTGTCATTACTTTACTGTTTCTTACTTTCTTTGTTAACTCTTTTTAATTTAATCTATTTGTGAAATGTTCTGATTTGCAGGAGAGTAACAGTGAAGGCTCAGTAGTCGACTCACAAAAGAAAATTTTATTTCACCCTCTTTTTAAATTCATAGGATGTGCTCTATTATTAGTACCACTCAAATCTATAGATGGAGAACCATCAAATGGTGCACCACCAACTAAAGCCCAAGAGCTGAAGCAAAGCTTCCCTGAGAACTGATGAAGAAATAAACCCTGGTGGACCTGGTCTAGCTCCTTTCCACTATTTGCTAAGGTGTAGGGATCATCTACTACAAGATCAGGAAAATGGTCTAGTGAAGGCTCCTTATAATTGTATCTGGTAGGGGCTGCATCTTCAGTATATCCCCAACCTTTTTGGTCATCCATAAATACTGGTAGGATCACTATCCATGGACTTAGGGTCCTCATCTTTTATAGTAATAGAACATGTCCTAGACATCTGAAAAAGAGTGAAACCAAATAAATCATAGAAACCAACATAGACTCGTAGCACAGAATGAGTGAAAGCTATGACTCCTAAGAATGTCCTATAGCCTCCCAAATATAAGAAATAGATGTCATTGTTTCATTCCAAGAGTCTATACTATACACTTGATCTTGTACCATCAATACTGGAGAATCTGGATCTCATACATATTTGTCACTACTTGATTTATCAAGTTATAATGGCACCTACTTTACCCCGCCAATAGGTAATCCATATTGTAGATCGAAACTAAAAGTAATGGGCTTAATACTGGAAGATTGCATAAATACTAGAGATATTCAAATAAATGAATCACATCTTATAAATCATAGGAATAATAATGGCTTGATTGGAGAAATAAAATACCACGACCTAGTAATATCGGTGCAAGATCCTTTAATCAAAAAGAATATGAGTGTTATCAAAGTAAAATGTACAACAGTCTCAAAAATAGATAGACTATTAAATAACAAATGATGGAGAAAAGGTCAACTTTGGCTCCAAGAGCTCACCCTATCTCCAAACTTTGAATAGCACAATCACAATATAAATGGTGGTAGCTAGTACTCAGATCTACACCAAAAAATATACAGAGTCTAGTATGATTAATAAAGCTATAGTACTTAGTAGGCATTATCCAATGAGTGACCTAATAATAAAAATGTGAGATAAATAATCTAAGTCAAGAGAAGAGGGAAACCTAGAATAGATCTCTAAATACTAAAAGTAAAAATTTGGAATGACAGTATTAAACAAAAGAGTAATTATCTCTACATAATTGGCTCCCATAAGTTAGAAGGTGCGAATAAAGTAAATAACCTAATGCAAGCCCACATAAGCCTATAGGATGCAATAAATAAGAAATAGTAACCATAATTATACTAATTAACCATATCTCAAAATGATAAAGATGGACCCATCTATATCGTAAATACTGGAGACAAATTAGTCGCATAACCATCATAAAAAATGTCATAATACAAAACTTCAAGCAAAACTAGTACCTTATATGTTAGACTTGAACAAAAACTAGTATGACAAATGTTGGACTTGAGCTAGAACTAATATCCTCAATAATGCCAGAATAGAATCGGTGTTATTATCTCTCTAGCATCAATCTAGAATGAACCACCATATTCTTAAAACCTCCTATGGGTTAAGAATGTAAATAATATAATGCTACATATATATTGAGTCTATAAGGAGATAATAATAATCTTGGTTTAAGGCGGGCCAGAGGGATCCACTTCTAACCTCGATAATCCATTCTAAGGCAAGTTCTACCCAAACTAGACTAGGGCGTCAAATTTTCCTACAATATACTACATAAGCATCTTGGATCCGAAGATAGCAATTCTACCAAAAAAGAGTGGCTAAGAAAATTTTGCCAAATTACAGCTTCTAAATAGGCCAAATTATCCAGTTATCACTAATATGACTCCGAATCCTAATTCCTAATATCGAAAAAAGAATATTATCTTATTGATTCTATAATTAAGCCCAATATTAATTAAAAGTAAGACTATCCTACCCGAATGCCAAAGAAAGCTCAATGAAGTTTGCTTAATCAACTATTTCCCATTTGGAAAAGCTTCCGCACAATGCCACACTAAAAAATGGTAATCTACTCATCAAAATAAGAAAATAGTGCCCATATTGCATTTTTTATATTTTAAGAGAAAATCAAGCCAAAAACCTATGTGGGTGCTGCATCAGAATCACATTTTCAAAAGTGAACACGTCCCTCAATGCTCAAGGATCATTTACCCTCAAGCTAGGGTGAATTTTGAGCTCGAATGATAAAAAATCAGTACAACAACAATTTAGGCATTTGGATCTAAATATAAAAACTAAACAAATAATTTGATGGAAACTTACCATGATTTTAATGAGGAAATGATAATTCGAGTACACAAACACCCTAAAATCTCCCAAAGAACACTTTTCCAATTTTCCACACTCCTAGATATTGAGACTTTTAAAAAATAGGGAAAAAATTAGGCAAGGGAGAAATATAATGACCTCTTACCTGGCGCTTGACTAGTCACCGCTAAAGGAGTAAAGTACCGCTAAAGTAGTACTCACTAGGTCTGGCTATTCAGCTAAAGTAAACAAGCAGCAACTTAAGCAACCTCTTCTTTGTGGATTGATTTCTGCTTTAGCAACCTAGCTAGGCAAACCATGGTTGCTTAAGCGACCAGCTGGCCGCTAAAGTGCTTACCATGAAAGCAACCAAATATGCATTTAGACAAAGTAGTAGTTGAGTTGCATCCACTGAAACTTGGAAAAATTCATGGTTTCCACTAACCCCTCAGGATTCATTTGAAATATTATGAACACAAATGAACTATGACACCCAAAAAAAATTTGACATTCCAGATTCAATGGCATAGTAAAAAATTTCATCCGGGATTATTTTGACAAAAAATGGTCCCAACACCCAAGGCCAATTTTCATCAAATGTTGACCAATAGCCAAAAATGAGTTTGAAAGCCTTAGGACTCAAAATAAAGTTCTCCTATCTTAAAATTAATATTCTAGGGTCGATAAACCTAATAAAATTGGCATACAAGGTTGTAAAGTTAAAGTTACGCTCTATAGACAATCCTTATCAATAAAGATTTTAAAATAGGAAATTCGCTCTAAAAACCAAACAAAATGCCCAGTAACTAAAATTTTAGCTATAGCAAGTCATAAATCACTTGGGGAAGCTATAAGTAAAGCTATAAATAGTTAAAATTTATGGAAATATAAAAATTAACTTGGAGGTTCATCAAACATGTGTTATATATGGGGCTACTCATAGTTTTAAGCACTATATGACATCTTGGGGAGACTGTGTTATCCTAGGGTGTCTAACAAGTCAAGTTACATAGATTTTAGACCACGGGTGTGAAGTGTCGAACACTTATATGCGAAGAACCATAGGACGTATTAGGAACTATCCATTTTTTGAAAACCTTTATTGTGCCCTAAATTTATCTCTATATACTCTAAATCATGCTCTTACATGATAAACAATGCCTTCTTGCAGAGCTTACACCATAGAAATGGGGACCAACCAGCCCCACCACTACCTACAGACCCTTTAAATGAAAATTTCACGTAAGTTTTGGGCTACCTTTCATGTATTAGCTCAAGCTATGAATGCTTAGGGTAAACAGCCATAAATAGTCCTAATCTAAAAAAATTATAACTTAGCTACAACCATAGTTTGAGATTTCATGACGATAAATCCACCTGAGTTCTTAGGTTAAAAAACAAATAAAAATTTATAGTCTTTTATTGATGAAGTGAAGAAATTCACTCAAATTATGCATGTCACAGAAGAGGAAAGTGTAGAATTAGTATCTTATCAGCTAAAGGATATTGATTATGATTGGGTTACTATATGAAAGGAAGGCAGAGGTGAGAATGTAGCTTCCATGAGTTGGGATATGTTTCAAATTACTTTTTTAGATAGGTTCTTTTCTTGTAAGATGATATAGGATTAGAATAAGGAGTTCATGAAACATAGTCAGGGCTCTATGTCAGTGAAATAATACTACCTCAAGTTCACACATCTTTCTATGTATGCACCAGAGTTGTTGTTGGATTCCAGGGCTCGTATGAGTAAATTTGTCACTGGATGTCTAACTTGGTGGTCAATAAGTGTAGCATTTTTATATTGATTGGGAACATGGATAGTTATTGATTGATGAGCCATGCTTAATGGATTAAGGCTAAGAAATTAAAGGAGAAAAAATGGTGACCAAAAAAGATAGGACCATGCCGTTTTAATGCTGTCAACATAAGTCCCAAGGGGAAATAATTCTCAAGTTTAGAGCCATTCGTACGCTCTTGCATAATCATAAGCCAGTGTTACACAACCTAAAAATAATCAAGAAGTATTATTTATGGCACCGCCTACTAGATCTTAGTGTATCATTTATAGAGAATGAACAAATCTAACATGCAAAAAATGTAGCAGAAATTATTCAAGTGAGCGCATCATGGATATATATGGTTATTATAGTTGTGGTAAGCCAGTCCCTATTCTTAAAGAGTGCCTACTAACTAATCAAGAAAATTGAGATGCTCGGACATAGGCTTAGTCCACAACTTGACTAAGCAAGGAAATAGAGATGCTTGCCGATAGGCTTAGTCCACCACTTCAGTAGCTCAATCAGGCAGTCCAACTTTGTAGTAGGGCAAATCAGCCAGTACCAGTAGTAACCAACATTAGAATCAATTTTCTTCTCTATCTTCTTGCTAGGATCAGGAGCGCTTTCTATATGTGGTTACTAGTATACATGATGATTATGAGTTATTAGATCTAGGGTCAAACCATTCCTTTGTAACCCCACTAATTGCAATGAAAGTTAAGGTGAGTCCCAAAAGTCTTTGTTATTATTTTATAGTTTTCACTGTTGTTGGAGAGTCAGTAATTACTAGATGAGTTAATAAAATTTTCCCTATTACGATCCTTTATATGGTCACCTCATCAAATTTAATAGAAATAGAGCTGAATAACTTTGATGTCATCCTTGGCATGGATTAGATTTTTTAGGTTATACTTTAGTTGATTGTAGTAATTAAGTTGCTAAGTTGTAGTTTTCCAATGAGTGAGTACTCGAGTGGGAGGGTAGTTTCATAACTCTTAATGGTAGATTCATCTCTCATATTAAGACTAGGAAGTTAATATTTAAAAGGTGTATCTATCACCTATTTTGTATTAAAGATACTAAGTCTGAGACCCCAACCCTTTTGTCAATTTATGTAGTTAATAAGTTTACTAAAGTCTTTCCAGAAAATCTACCTGGAGTACTTCCTAATAGAGAAATAGACTTCAGAATTGATCATCTTTTGGAATCCTAGATAATTCTATTCCTCTTTGTCCGATGTCTATGATAGAACTTATAAAATTAAAGGAACAAGTTAAGGACCTTTTAGATAAGTGGTTAATTAGACTTAGTGTTTCTTCATAGGGTGATCTAGTTTTATTTCTAGGCAAAAAGTGTGGTACTCTCAGAATGTGTATAGATTACTAACAGCAAAACAAGGTAATGAAAAAGAACAATTACCTATTCCTTAAAATTGATGACTGATTTGACCTACTTTAGGGTGCCCGTTGGTTTTTGAATATTGATCTCAGGTCAGGATATCATTAGTTCAAAGTTAGAGAATGTGACATCCCAAAGATGGCTTTTAGAACTCGGTATGGTCACTTTGAGTTTGTGGTTATGTCTTTTGGACTAACAAATGATCCTATAGCTTTTATAGATTTAATAAATTTAGTATTCAAGAAGTATTTGGATATGTTCATCATTCTCCTCATAGATGAGATACTTTTCTTCTATTAGATTGAGGAGAAGCATGTAGACCATTTGAAAATAGTGTTGCAGACCCTCAAAGATTGCCAGTTATTTGTAAAATTTAGTAAGTATGAACTTTTGTTTGAGTGCATCACATTTTTGGGGCATAGTTTCAGGTGAAGGTATTCATGTAGACCCTAAAAAAATAGACACAGTGAAGTACTAGCCTAGGCTCATTACTTTATCTAATATTAAAAGGTTTTTGGGTTTAGCTGACTATTATAGGATATTTGATAAGATCTTTTCAACAATAGTTGTGCTACTGACCAATTCGACACAAAAGAAAGTGAAATTCCGATGGAATAATAAATGCAAGAAAAGTTTTAAAGAGTTGTAGGATATATTAACTTCAGCACCAATATTATCTTTGTCGGCTGGTTTAGATAGATTTGTTGTGTATTGTGATGCCTCTAAATTTGGGTTAGGATATGTTTTGATGCAAAATAGAAGAATGATATCTTATGCCTTGAGAAAACTTAACGATCATGAGAAGAATTTTTTGACTCGTGATATATAATTAGCAACAATTATATTCTCCTTGAAAATTTGGATACATTATTTATATAGAGTGCATGCAGATGTTTTGATTGATCATAAGAGTATCTAATATATGATAATACAAAATGATTTGAATCTTCATCAGATAAGGTTGTTGGATTTACCAAAGGATTATGACATGAATTTGCTCCACCATTCAGGTAAAGCAAATATAGTGGCTGATTGTTTAAATAGCCTATGGGTAGCGTAGCCCATGCTGAAAAGAGAACAATGATTTGGAAATGGAGGTTCATAGACTAGCTATTTTGGGAGTTCATTTGTGTGATACAAATAATGGTGTATTGATGGTTCTAAATGTTTTGGTGTCATCTTATATAGCAGAGGTAAAAGAAAAACAATGTGACGATCCTATACTTAGTCAGGTAATGGATGTAGTTTATCAGCAAATGATGGAGCTTTTTTCCTAAGAGGGATATAGTTTTCTTTAATAACAATGTTATCTACATGTTCCCAATGTTGAGGGGTTGAGCAAAAGGATTAGTAGAAGCTCGTAGTTCTAAGTATTTGACTAACCCTAGTGCCACCAGGATGTACTACAATTTTTAAGAAGTCTATTACTAAAATGGTATGAAGAGAGATATAGACGAGTTTGTGCCTAAGTGTCCTATCTACCACTAAATGAAAGTTAAGCCTTAAAGACTAGGAAGTACACTCCATGATATTAGCATTCCTACTTAGAAGTAGGAGGTTATCAATGTGAATTTAACTCTGGGGCTTTCTTATACTAGGCATCAACATGATTCAATTTAGGTCATCATAGATCATGTGACCAAGTCAACCCACTTTTTATAGGTATATACCTTAGATAATGCTGAATATTATGCTAAGTTAAACATTCATGACTTATTAATGCTCCACCAGATTCCTTTATCCTTCATCTTAGACTAGGTACTCAATTTACTTCTCAATTTTTATAGTTATTTCAAAGGGTCTTGGTACAAAAGTGAAGCTTAGTGCTACTTTCCACCCATAGAAATATGGTTAGGCCGAGAGGACCATCAAAACTCTAAAAGATATGTTGAGAGCATTGTAATTTATTCTAAGGGAAATTGGGATGATTATCTACCACTAATTGAGTTTGCTTATCATAAGAATACCATGTTGTTAATCAAATGGATCTATTCAAAGCCTTAGCTGGGTTACCTTGGTTTGTCCAAATTCTATCCTAGAAGCTATGGAGAAGGTTCAAATGATCCATCAGAGATTGAAAGATACTCAAAGTCATTAAAAATCATATACAGATGTTAGGAGGAGAGAAATAAGTTTGCTATTGGTGATTGGGTGTTATTGAAGGTCTCACCAATGAATGGAGTGATGAGGATTAGGACTAAAGGAAAACTCAGTCCCCGGTACATTGGTTTGTATAAGATCTTAATGTTTATTTTAAATGTCGATTTATGAGATAGATTTTCCATCACTATTATCCATCTTTTTCCCAGTTTTCCATATGTGCACATTGAAGAAATGTATTGGATACCCATCCTAAGTAAAGCACTTAGAAATTATTAGAGTGAAAATTAGTTTATTCTATAAAGAGATCCCAATTGAAATTCATGATCCTCATGTTCGATGGTTAAGGAATAAAGAATTTGCTCCAATTAAATTTTTATAGAGGAATCAGTCAGTTGAGGGAGCAACGTCAGAAGTATAGTTAGACATGACGAATTGATAGTCTCTCTATTTGCTATTAGCACAGAGGTAGATTGAAAAATAATAAATTCTTCCTAATCTTTTCTCCTCATGACTTCCTTACATATATTAGTCTAACCTATGATTTTCTTATGTAGAAAGTCATTTCAGTTGTATACATGGTCTTAGGGTGAGTAGTATTTGATGTGTGGAATGATATGCTTCAAACCATAGCCTAACTCACTCATTAGATAGATATTTCCCCATCCCAACCTTTATTTGAGGATGAATGGTCCCACAAGGGAGATAATATTAATCCCCAAAAGTTTGATGGTTCTTTTTTTATAGTTCCTTAGCGTTTTAATGTTATTTTATGGTAGAATATTAATTAGGAATGTTAAAGGGACCATTAGGATGTGTTTTAAATTTTTTTACAATGAGTTTCAGGGTATATTAGAACTTTGAAATAGCAAAGGTACACATTTAGGTCATGCCACTGAGTCATGGCACACCCTAACGCAAAAAGTAGTGGCCTGGCGTAATAAGGAAGTGCCACACCTGCTGGTTGCCATAATAAAGTTATGCCACGCTTTTGGGTTGGCTAAATAAGGGTGTGCCACTCCATTGGTCGCGACAACGTTAAAATTCCATTTTTTTCTTTAGTTTCTCTTAGGTAATTTTGTCTCCTACGTCTTAATTGGTCCTCCAACTAATATTAAACATTATCTTTTACCCTATAGCTCAAAATCCACCATTCCTTCTCCCTCAAAACTCTTAAGAACATAAAAAGAAGGATTACTCCATAAATTCCAATTTCAAGGACTCTACACTCAAGTTTCATTAAAGAAAATTTCTAAGTTAAGGTGTGTGGAGTTTGAACAAGGATTTTATTTCATCCTTGTGCCCAAAATCTCATTTTTATATGAATTTTATCGATTAATAATTAGGGTTCATACCCACTTTCTAAGATTTTTAAATTATGATGCTCCCCTGTGATTTATACATTATTTATTGCAAGAATTCATATTTATTCATGTTTTTACACACATAGTTGATCTTATGATTTATATTTTAATGGTTTGACATAAAATTCCTATGATTGCTATATGTATTTGTTATTTAGCATGATTTATATAGTTAACCAGTATTTCAAGCTTACTAGTTCAAATTATAGAATATTACAGCAAGATTAAGATTTCACTTTTGATCTTATGATCTCAGACAAGATATAAAAATCATATATTTATTTAGGAACATGATTTAGAAACAGAAGCATGATTTTTTTTTGAAAATCATAAGCCTATATGCTTACTTTAAAGTGAATTTCATATATTATGAGAAGTAATATATTTTGGGAGTAGTATTCAGTACCGAGGGGATGTAGGTTTAGTGCAACTACATATCCAAAAATATTGTACGACCACAGGTTTAAAGGGGTCCTCTCTAGAGAGTTTCTCCCTTGCCCAAATAGGCTCGGTTTAGTTGTCACTCTAGTTTAGGTTTTATACAAATGACATGGTATAAGATAGCCTCCTCAACACGGGTCATGAATTGGACTCCATGTTGCTAACATGTTTTGTTTTGGTTGTAATAATCTCCAACAGAAAAGATGACTTCAGAACATAACTGTAATGATTGACTATTTCATAACAGATTTATGATTTACTATTATGCTTTACAATATCTCAGATTATTTATGACCATGGTGAGTCTATATACACTTAGCAAGTATGTCATAATATTTTGATTTAGAAAAGTTTTAACTTATTGAATTCACACCCATATAATCAACACATTCCAAAAGTACTGACCACATATATTCTTGTGTCGCTACATTATTTCATAATGTAAGTTTTGGTGTTCTTCCTTAGCAACACGGTTAGACACGATCTCTACTTCCTACCTTCGGTAGTTGGTGAGTCCTCATGTCCTGAGGACCTAGATTATGTTTTATTCTAGCAGTTCACTGATATTTATGTTCAATCATTATGTTTTCAGTTTGGGTCAGCTAGGGTCTACCCAAGTAGACCTTCAGTAAACATAAAGGTTTGTCAAGACTTGTCATTAGTTTTTAGACTTTCTCGAGTTTTGTCTAAGATTTATCTTACAGTGCATTGTAGATATTGTTCACCTACTTGAAACAAGATTATTAATTTAAAGTTCCCAATCATGTTTTAAGCATATTTAGCATGGTACAATGTTGACTGGATATCATGAGTTAGCTTTGGGGCTAATTGTAGTCCTAAGCACCATGTGACATTCATAGGGTTAGCTCGGGGATTTATAGTTCTACTCATGTCCAATTGGGTGATGAAAAAGTTATTATTAGAGCATAGGTTTTTTGTTCTTATTGTACCAAAATGGATCTTGTAGAGTCTTACAGAACGGCACAAAGATAATTGTACTTTTCTTCTGGAGGTTGTAGGACATTAGGAAAATTATCATTCTTTCTTTTTTAGTGTTGTAACTTGATTACAATTGGTACCTCCAAATTGTTATCCATTTTTCTTCACTTTTTTATATACCAATGACTATTAGGTCAAATAAAACTAGAGCGAGCTATAACTATGGATCCAACCATAAGTGAAATAGGATGAGTGAGAAGGTTTAGTGACCCTTCAAATCATTTCCTCAATTTTGATATACTTTCAGCACTTTGATCCTTCCATAGAGTCTACTGGTCATTTATCACTTGCTGGAACTGTTTGTTTGGTTATCGACTAGTTCGTTTGGGTTTTACGCTCATTTCCCTATTTTGGAGATTTCGTTGTTAAGGATTAGGTCTTAGACCAAAAATACTAATCCATGACATTGAATAAGAATTCTGACAGTGCCATCAGCTCAGAACACTATTTTGAGGCTAGGAAACCCTGGTTCAGGTCCTAATTTTTTCAGACTCATTGTGGGCAGATTACATAAAAAATAGAACTATAGGTGTGGTCTGCACACTTAGTTGAAATGTTCATGGATGAAAGTTTAGATAGTTTCACCTAGTTTGTGACCTGACCTGACCCATAGGCCTTATGGTAATAGGTATCGCAGGTCCAACCGAGACCAGAGTGCACCCCCGTTACCCATCCCAATATCTAGCCGCCTGCCTGAGTTGGCTGATCTCTGAATATATCGCAAGATAGAATGATGGGACAAGGATTAGCTTTGGGATAGGTCTATTCCTAGACCATCCCTATAAAGTCATCCTGTTCACCAAACCATCAAGCCAAAACAATACCAAACCAAGGGCCATAACCAAATAAGATCCAAAACATAATATGATTAATCCCCAAATGAAATATGATATAACAGTGAGAAATTCAATCAAATGGTGTTAGCCTCAATACCAATGTCAATATTAAGGCCGACAAAAATATTGAACCCGCCCATTCCAACATATAGCAGTACCAACAAAGCCTCTAATCAAAAGATTACCAAAATTTAGTTGCCACATGCCACCAACCATAGCCAAAACTAATATCATAAATAAGTTAAAGTATGAAATAATATCTATAAAATTGAGCCTTTTGAATTGATGGAAGCTCACCACTTCAATCTAAATACTGACCCCAATGTTCAAAATTGCTAAGCAGGCAGAGTAGAATGACTAGTTCTTGTATCGTGTGGGGATAAAACACTTGAAGATAGCTAGCAGGTGAAGGATAGCATGAACTCAAGATAAGGATAAAATAATTCCATTTGTAAAACCAAGTAAAAATCATCCATATGCATACACTATAAATATATATATCCATGCCGGGAAAGGGGACTGGGTTTAGCATGCCATTAAAACCTTTACCTGGGTTGTGTAGCTTTGCCATCCTAAACCACCCATGGGATGTATGAGTTTATCTCCCTCATTTGAAAGGGCCCAGTGTGTGAAACTGCACGACTAGGGAAGAAAACCTAGGATGTCTAGTACATCCCCCAAATATATAGTATGGCATCATGCACACGATCACTAGGATCAAATCTCATATATGAAAATATGAGCTTCCAATTTAGATCCCCCTGAGACCTCCATCTTTCATGGCTTTGCTACACCTCCCTCTTTTAATCCCAATTAAAACTATTTTTCATCCAAACCATTATTCTATCATTATGAATCGAGGCAATTAGCAGTTGTATCATCATACTAACAATAACTTTCAAGTAATGTCCTTAGCCAATTCTTATGTGATTTCCATGTACGCACATGATTTCCAATTAACCAAAACTAGGGCCAGTAAGGCCTTTCAAATCCTATCAAAACTATTTAAATTATTCTCATCTAGGGTTCTATTACCAAGTTTAAACCATGCATATGTTCCACTAAAAAACCAATATTATAGTGAAAACATTGTTAAATGCATTTAATCAAACACATTAGGGGCATAGTATTTCCAAAACCAAAGTCCATTACAAAAGAAACATTCCCATGCAATGAATTATCCAAAACCACCATTAATGCATATAAAATCATAATTAAAACATGGGAAAGTCATATCCAAGCATTTATAACCAAATCCCTCAAATCATATTTGAAAATCCAAAATCATACAATATTCAAATCATAAAAACATTGTACAAACCCATGGATTGAGTTGGAACTAATAATGAGAGAAGAGAACACTCCTTAAACCAAGTTGATGATGGAGAGAAATTGCCAAGAAAAGCCACAATTTACTACTTAAGATGAAACCCTAACTTCCTTGACCCAGGAGCTCTAGAGGGGATTAGAGAGTATTTTCTAATTATTTAAGACTAGAATAATAGGGAAAATAACCTCTCAAGAGAAATATAAGTCATGGGACCTTATTAGGATAAATGGGAATATGTCTAGATTTCCCACACTTAATTACATTAAATTTCCATCATAGGGTACAAGTAAAACTTACGAGTCATACACATCCTATACGAGTGGTACCCTTTTCTCGTACCCTAGGCTTTCCCCTTGGACCCAACAATATCAAAGATACGACACACCTAAAACCAAGTAGTATTCAAGTGTACGACTAGTACCCTTAAACCATACCCCTAGCTAGAAATAATTCAGGAGGCTTGAATAATGACCACCATACGAGTACGGGGTATGACTCATACCATGGCTTACGACTCATAGTCAGCCACTATTACTCAGATCCAACTTAAGTTACCAAGTCTAATTTTAAGCTAAGGAAAACCCAAACCAAATGATCTGTATCCAACCAAATGACTCAACCCATTAAAGTAGTACCCATTCCAGTGACTAAAATCTATCTCAACAACCAACTTTGGTCATTATATGACTGGACCATATCATTCATACCCCAACATATGACTCATAACCATGAGTCATATTAGGACCAGAGATAATAATTCTAGGAAATTTTCTAAGGTTTAGAAATCAGGGTATTTTAGTCTCTCCTACTAGGAACATTCATACACGAATGATGGACAAGGTAGGGGTAACCACACGTACAAGTCATTTAAATTATCAAATATATTTAGAGTCATTAACAAAGTTTGAAAAAAGAGGCAAAGATATTAATCTTTCCTTTAACAAACTTAAAAAATAAAGATATGTTAAAGAAACATACCTTCCTTTTCCTACACGAATCCTAGGAACAGAAAACAAATATGGATACTTGGAGTTTATGTCCTCATCCACTTCTCATGTAACTTCTTCTACTTTATGGTTCCACCATAGAATATTAAATAGAGACATATCCTTGGTTCTTAATTGATGAACATGCCTATCAAATATCTCATTTGGGACCTCTTCATAAGACAGAGAGTCTACGATACCCGACCCCTACAAAGGAACAATAAAAGAAGGATCACCAAGACACTTTCTCAACACAGAGACATGAAATACTAGATTAATAGATTTCAAACTAAAAGGCAACTCTAATGCATAAGTAACATTTCCAACCCTCAGCAAAACCATATATGAACCAATTTATCAGAGATTGAGCTTCCCCTTTTTACAAACCATATTACTCTCTTTATGGCAAATAAATTAAGGAACACCTTTATTAAATCCTAGGTTTTGTCCTTATAAAGATTCTTTAAATTCCCATTCTCCTAAGCCAATACAACTCAAGGGTATGACTCATATATTGGGGTATGAGTTGTAAAGTTAAATTGTATACTGATAAGTGTTCGTTGGTGAGATAGTTTTGGTCAATGAAATGGATACAACTTAGGTGTAAGAGTTGTAGGGCTTGGCAAGAGTCATATAATGGACTCGTATGGTAGATAGTGTTTGATCCTTCTAGTATTTCATTCTACCAGGGATACGGGTAATGGGTACGATCACATCCTATGGTCACAACTTGGTTGGATGAGTTGTATAGTGGATAGAATTTTATCCAAGAGTTGAGGCTTGGATACAAGTGATGGAAAAAAATCACATGGAAGGATATAACTCATGAGGTTCAGCCATATCCCTGGGATGGGATTTTATGCAACTTAAGTGGGGGTATTTTTGATATTTCCCTACTTATCCTAATTAAAACCCATAAATTATAATATACTTAGGAGGTTATTTACCCTATAATTCTATTCATTAACACTTAAAAACTATTCCTAAACATCTAATTATGCTCTCAAGAGCTTTTGAGGCAAGGAAGCTAGGGCTTCAATGAGGGATTGCTTTGAGCTTGCTTTACTAATTTTATTCCATCATATTTCTTTATTTAAGGCATGATTCTACTTTCCCATTGTAATTTTGACTAAAGGCATGGTTTATATAATTGATTTTATGTTTTTAATAACTCACAATTGTGGTTTTCAATTATTATTTAGGGGGTTTTGATTTTAACTGCTTGGATATGGTTTCCCAGGGTTTTATTTATGCTTTTATATGCATTAATGGTGGTTTTGGACAATTGGATTTAATGGTAATGGTTTAGTGGACTTTGGAATTGGTTTTTGTTATATTATGCCCCCAAGGTACTTGATAAAATTCTTATAAAGGTATGTTTTATTGTATTGACTTCTTTTAATTGAACTATTGATGAAAGGGCACTTAAAGGTCCCCTTATCCTTAATGTTTTTTCTATTGATATTGATTGCAAGTAATAGGGTGGTATGATGATACCAGTGATTTTTATCCTTGATTAATAAAATTGTAAATATGTTGGTTTAATTACTTGGAAATAGTTTTAATTGGGCATTAATGGTAGGGTGGGTAGTAAGGATGTGGAAGATGGAGGTCCAGGGGGGACTAAAATTGGAAACTCATATTTGCTCATATGAGGGTCTTGACGACCATGTGCGTGTGTCTCATTTTATATTGGGTGATGTACTAGTCATCCCATAGGATAATGCCTGGTCATGGGGATAAATGAGCTAGGACCTTTTTATCATGGGGAGCTAAGCCTGTATCACCTATGGGTGGTTAGGACTGTAGTAGGTAAAGATTTAAAGTCCTGCTAAACTCGATTCCCTTTCCTGGCACTTATATATATATGTGTATGGTTGTACATATATTTATGGTTTTACTTGGTTTTATAACTGGCATTATTTTATCCTTACCCTAAGTTTCATACTAGCAGTCATTCGCTAACCCGTCTATTGCCAGTTGTATACCCATGCTATGCAAGAACTGGCCATTCGACTCTTCCAACATAGTGATTGACTATGGGAAAATATTTAGATAGAAGTGGTGAACTTCCATCCTTTCGAATGGCATTATTTCTTGTTATGGATATTGTTATATGTTTTGATTTTATTATGGATGTTAGTTTTTGCCATGGTTAGGGCATGTCCCAACTAGTTATTTTTACTCATTTGGTTAGAGGCTTTTTTGTAGTTCTGGGGGTTGGTATAGGCATGATCGGTATTTGTGTCAACCTTAGCATTGGTATTGGTGTTGGGGTTAACATAATTGAATGATATTCTTAGTTGTTTCATCATATTAAATTTTGGGATTGATTATCATATTATGTTTTGTTAACCTCTTTGGTATGGTTGGATAGTTGGTTTGATGTGGGTGGACTCGGTTGGGTCAGTCATAGTTGTTACCCTATACAAAAATTTTTATGAGAGCATTCACACAATCTTGTTATATGCTCAAAATTTTACATATCTAAGGCATGAGGTAGTTGCATTGGGTATTTGGACTTAGCATGCCCATTATGTCTAGGCCCTGGTTTGGGATATGAAAAATTAGTATTACAGGTTTAGGTTCATGATCAACTAGGAGTCCACAAAGTCATGTCGAGTAGAGTCTCTTTTAAGGATGTATAGCATGCCACACTCATAAGAAAGAGGCTACAAGACATTTTGGAATGTTTTACTTTCTTGGTATTCTAGCTTTAAGCGTGAGTTCTCAGTCCTGGAATCTTCACTAATCCTTGTTTGTTCATCTTTCAGATCATGCCTCTTAGATCTGGAACATAAGGAAATTCTTTCGTCCCATTTAGGATAATGCTGAAAGGGTATGTCCTACATCTGGATTACATCTTCAATCTTGGGGTTATATTCCTGATTATGGTGGATTTCCTTCAATCCCTCCTATTACATCTCAGGTCCCTCAGGGCAACTTGACAAATGCAAAGTTTTGTTAGTTTATTTATGTTATTGCCCATATGGTCATTGGTCAGGCTAAGCGGAGTACGACTGGTTCTTTATATGCTATGGCCATAAGGGTTGGTAAATTTATGAAGATGGGTCTTCCTACTTTTATGGGAGTAAAGATGGATAAATACCCAGAGGGCTTCTTGGATAAAATAGGGAAGATATTTTGGGTAATCCAAGATACTAATGAAGAGAGAGTTAACTTTGTGGCTTATCAGCTCAAGGATGTCACTTATCAATGGTATAAGGAGTGGATATAGATAAGGGTGATATGGAAGAGGAATGGTTGTGGGAGGATTTTTCTAATGCATTCATGGATCATTTCTTTCCTCAAGAGTTGAGAAAGAAAATATGAAAGAGTTTGTGAACCTTAGGCAATGGAAAATGTATGAAAGGTAATATGCCTTAAGGTTCCATTAGTTGTCGAAGTACGCTCCTGATTTGGTGGCTGATATGAGGTTGAGAATGAGGTAGTTTACTTTCAGGTAGAATGGAGATTTGATTTTGGAAAGCAAGACTACATTACTAATTAAGGATATGGACATTTTAAGTTTGACTATTTATAAGCAATAGGAAGAGGATAAGAAGAAAAAACAGATAGAGTTTGGGTATATATAGGGAAAGTGGAGCCGGTTTTCTAACCAGGGAGGTACGTGGTCTCAAGGATGTAGAGATGGTGTCAAATGGCAGAAAAGTAAATGGGGGAGTTCTTCTTACTTCTCTACTGCTAGTGCTTCTTACCTACAATAGTTGGTACACAAGCATCATTAAGGTGGTGATAATTCTTGGCATAGGTTGCATACTCTTAGGCGAGCAAAGGTCAGTTAGTTTGTTGGTGTCCTTCTTGTTGGTTTTGTGGGTGTCCTTTTTCATCTTCATCGGTGTTATTGAGAGGAAGAAAGGGATAAGTGCCTTAAGTATGGTCAATCAGGACAACAGATCATGGATTGTTCGATTAGTAAAGTTGCTATAGGGGTGAATAAGATTCCTATTGCTTCATCTTCAGCTCCTACACTTGGTGGTGTAGCATCTACTTCTATTACTACTCTTGGTATTAGTGTTGGCCGGAATTAGTTATATGCTTTGGCATCTCGGTAGGAATCTAAGGCATCACTTAATGTCATTACTGGCATGTTACGACTTTCATCTCGTGATGTATATTGTTTGTTTGATTTGGGGTTGACTATATTTTACATGACTCCTTATATAGTATTGCCTTTTGGTTTTGATCTGAATATTATTTCAGGTCCTTTTACTGTTTCTACCTAGGTAAAAGACTCGATCATTGTTGAATGGGTCTATTGGCGTGTGGTATCTGTGAGTGATAGGCAGACCTTGGTAGATATTTTTAGTTGGGAATAATGGATTTTAATGTAATTTTTGGTATGGATTGGTTGCATTCTTATTATGCTTCTCCACTGTCGTACTTGTAAAGTCATCTTTAGGTTCCCAAGAGAGCCAAAAATAGAATGGAAGGGTTGTTCTTTATCTCCTAGGGGAAGGTTTATTTCTTAACTTAGAGCTCAAATATTAATCCCCAAAGGGTGTCTTTATCACTTGATCCGATTTAAAGATTCTAACTTGAATAGTCGTTCTTTACAGTTGGTTCCTGTGTTTAATAAGTTCCCAGAGGTCTTCCAAGAAGCTCTTCCTGGCATTCAACCGAATAGGGAAAAAGAGTTTGGTATTGATTTTCTTGTGGATACTCGTCCAATATCTATTCCACCATATAGGATAGCTCCAACTGAGTTGAGGTAACTCAAGGAGCAATTTAAGGATCTTCTGGACAAGGGGTATATTCGTCCTAGTGTTTCTCTGTGGAGTGCACCGATGTTGTTTGTGCACAAGAAGGATGGTTCCCTTTGAATGTACATTGACTAGAGGTAATTGAAAAAGGTAATAGTTAAGAATAAGTATCCTCTTCCAAGGATAGATGGTCTATGTGATCATTAACAGGATGCTAAGTTTTTTTCTAAGATAAACCTTCGTTCTAGGTACCATCTGCTTAAGATTAGGGAGGTGGATATCCCTAAGACGGTTTTTCATACTCGGTATGGACAATTTAAGTTCTTGGTGATGTCATTTAGGTTGACTAATGCTCCAGCAACATATATGGATTTGATGAAAAGGGCGTTCAGCCACTTTTCACCCAAAATATGCTAGTTTCTCTCAAGTTTCTCTCAAGAACAAGCTAGGATTTTCATAGAAGATCTAATTCTAAGAAAGTTTCTCCGTAAATCTTCATGAAATCATGAACTAAGGTATGTATAGTGTTCATTTATAGACTCCTTTCATCCATTAAGTCCAAGAATCTCTTTTTCAACTTCAAGTTATGGATTTTCTTTATGATTTCATGATTGGGTTGTTCTTGTTCAAGTTGATATATGAGAAATTTAATTTTACTCCATGTTGGGTGATAATTTCTATGTGGGTTTAATTATTATAGATATAGACTCATGAAAACCTATGACTAGACCCTTGAATGAAGAAATTAGAATATGACCATGATGCTTAATTATTGTATAATGATGTTTACATGTACCATTCCTACAATATATTTGATTTAATGCCTAAATGAAGGAAAAGTTCCAAACTAACATATTGTCATGAAATCCCCATGCATGTACAAGCTTATGCCTATCACATGTTTGATGAAATGCTTCAGTAAATGCATTATGGTGATTATTATGTATTCAAGCAAGTCATGCTTTGTCAGTTTCCTTCTATCGAGTCCTGGGTGTACTTGTACCCGAAATATTAGCTGTGTGCCTAGAGCCATGTCACATTTTCGCAATACTCTCGGTCAAGCTACGATCCTTAGACTTCAGACAGTCTTATGACTCAGGAAATCTGTATGATCTCATGAACTCAGTTAGTTGTCAGATATCAGTAGTATTCCGTCAGTCAACAGAATTCAGTTAACTCATTCCATGTTCAGTTCAGTAAATCATGTTCAGTATCTATTCATATAGGAGTATAAATTAGCAATGAGTGAACCCAAGGATGGGAACTCACCTTTTATATGAGGGTGTGATTCTTAGAAGAAATCCTTGTATTCTAGAACTATGTAGCCAACAAAGGTTGAGACATCATAGCCTGCTATATGAGGGTAGATGAGGTGGCTTAACCTGTTATATAAGGATTCCCACCGTTCTTATTGGAGTTACCTGTTATATGAGGTTTCCTCATATATTGTCTTTACCAGTGGCACGATATTGACATCCGTCCAATCAGGGCACAGATTGGACCCCTACTCAGCTATTATAGTGTATACAAGGCATGTCGGTTAGATAACTACTTTTGAAATATTTAGTATGAGTCTCAGTAAAATAGCTCAGATAGTTCTTCAGAATTTAGGACTATTAGATACAGTCAACTGAGATACAGTACGGAACTTAGATAGTTCCATTAGATTCAGGACTTTCAGACACAGTCACTCATGTTACTAGTTACATCAGTATCAGTATGTCATGTTACCGGTATTCAGATTCAGTAATCACGTTATCATGATATCAGTGTCAGTTATTATATCTCATGTATGTAATCTGACGTTCATGATAGTTAGTCAGTTAATAATATTGCTCATGCATATGAACATCATCCATTCAGCCTACCTCATATGCATACCAGTACATTGAAAGTAATGCCGCATTTACGCTATGGTGTCTTACACCATAAGTTCAGAGACATGAGGTGGAGAGCAACAATAGATTCTAGATATCCGCAGACAAAGTTGGAAGTGAGTCCTCATTTTTCGAGGAAATGATTATTTCCCTATAATCTCATTAATTAGTTTATTAGTTAGAGTTAGTTGGGGATATGTTCCATCAACTCCTTACTCAAACTGTTCAATCAGTTAGAGGCTTTCTAGATTATAATATTTCAGACTTCAGTATGTTCAGTTTTGCTTTTGGTATTATATTACCCCACACTGACGTTATATCATTTAGATAATGTTCAGTATTGAACCTTATGGCCTTTCAGTGCATGTTTCTGCATTATTATGTCATATTATACGGTGTATAGGTATATATATCAGTCATAGGTTAGCTTGTGGTTCTTCAGGGTCATGAGCACCGTGTAGTGTTTTGGGTACCATATTTGGGGCGTTACAAACTTGGTATCAGAGCCTAAGGTTCAATAGAGTCCTAGAAAGCCTGAAAGCCGCATCTAGTAGAGTCTTGGACATGGGTGTGGTGCGCGCCACGTTTATGTGCAAGAGGCTATAAGATGTTTTATGAATAGTTTTCCTCTTTCAGTATTCATGTCATGCCAGTGAGTATAATCTCAATTCAATCTCTTAGTGTAATCTGTTTCCCCTTTCTTCTACAGAACATGCCTCCTAAAAGAAGAAATAGAAATCAGTCAGCCCCTTAGCCCAAATATTCTTTGGGCGATCATGTTTCTCATGCGAAGTTCAGGGTCACATTCACTTATCTTTCTTAGTCAATTACCGCTCAAAATGAATGGCCAACAGTCATTCTAGCCAACCCAGCGGTCAATTCAGCCGCAGCTAGGATTCGGGACTTCACCCGAATGAATCCTCTATCCTTCCTTGGGTCTAAGGTAGATGAGGACCCTTAGGAATTCCTAGAATAAGAGTAGAAGGTTACAGACATAATAGGGGTTACATATAGTGAGAGTGTTGATCTAGCTACATATTAGTTGCAGGATATTGCTCATACTTGGTTCAAGCATTGGAAGTCAGAGAGGGCAGACGATGCAGGGTCAGTTAAGTGGGAGGAGTTTGCTTCGGCATTCCTTGATAGATTTTTTCCCCTAGAGCTTAGAGAAGCTAAGTTACAAGAATTCATCAATCTCAGGAAGGGCAATATAATAGTGAAAGAGTATTCTCTTAAGTTTACTCAATTAGCCAGATATACCCCTTATGTAGATGCAGACAGTAGGGCTAGGATGAGTAAGTTTGTCTTAGGGGTGAATGATAGCGTGGTTAATGAGTGTAGATCCGCCATGATGAATACTGACATGACCTTAGCCAGGCTCATGACTCATTCTCAGTAGGTAGAGGAGCAGAAGATTAACATGAGTAAGAAGCAGAATAAGAGAGCGAAGATAGGTAGTTTCAACTTTGCTCAGCCTAAGTCAGAAGGAGGAAACCATTCTCAGTTTGATCCTAAGTCATTAGTTTCATCTCCTTCTTCATCCAGTTCTCCAGTTCCAAAGTTAAGAGAGGGTAAGAAAGATAGAGCACTAGGCTCTAAGTCACTGGGTAGTATTAGCAGTGCCCGCACCTATCTTCTTTGCCAGACTTGTGGCAAGCACTATCAGGGCATTTGCAGAGCTGGAAGTGGTATTTGTTTTTTATGTGGCAAGCCGGGCCACAAAGTCAAAGACTGTCCTTAGCCAGGTCCTCAGGGTCAACAGAATCTCTCCTCAGTTTAGTTTGGTAGCCCAAATCAATAGGGTTCTACCTCCAGTGCTACTAGTGGGCAATACCCAAATCATCTATATGCTCTCTAGTTCCGGTAAGATTAGGAAAATTCTCTTAATGTGGTTACAGGTACATTACAGATCTTTTATGTGCATGTTTATGCTTTCCTAGATCCAGGAGCTTTTTTATCTTTTGTTACTCCTTATATAGCAGTCCATTTCGAAGTTAGTCTCAAAATTTTAGCAGAGCCATTTTTAGTCTCTACCCAGTGGGTAAAACCATCATAGCCCGACGGGTATACAGGAACTACCCGATTATGATATTTCAGAAAGCCACTTCAGTAGACTTAGTTGAGTTAGAGATGACTGATTTTGATGTCATTCTCAGAATAGATTAGCTTCATTCCTGCTATACCACAGTCGATTGCAAAAATAGAATAGGCTAGTTTCAGTTCCCAAATGAACCCGTCCTTAAGTGGAAAGGTAGTCTATCCGCATTCGGGGGTCAACTTGTTTCCTACCTTCGGACAAGGAAAATGATATCTAAAGGATGTGTCTATCCTCTTGTTTGAGTTAAGGACACTATTTTTGAAACTCCCAGCCTTGAACCAGTTCAAGTTGAAGGTGAATACTCAGATTTCTTTCCTGAAGATCTTCCAGGAATTCCTCCGAAAAGGTAAATAGACTTTGGCATTGATTTTCTTCCAGATACTCAGCCTATATCTATTCCACCATACAGAGTGGCACCAGCAGAACTCAAAGAACTGAAAGAACAATTAAAGGTTCTCTTATATAATGGATTCATTAGGCCTAACATTTCCTCGTGGGGCACTCCAGTATTAGTCATGCGCAAGAAAGAAGGTTCTCTTAGGATGTGTGTAGACTATCGCCAAATCAATAAGGTCAAGGTCAAGAACAAGTATCCTTTTTCTAGAATCGATGACTTGTTTGACCAACTTTAGGGTGCCAGTTATTTCTCTCAGATAGACCTCAGATCTGGCTATCATCAGCTAAGAGTCAGAGAATATGATATTTCAAAAATAGCTTTTCGTACTCAATATGGTCACTTCCAATTCCTAGTCATGTCATTTTGTCTTACCAATGCCCCAGGCACTTTCATAGACTTGATGTACTATGTGTTCAAGAAGTACTTGGACATGTTCGTCATAGTCTTCATAGATGATATCCTAGTCTAATCCCACTATGAGCGCGATCATGTAGACCATTTCAGAATAGTACTTCAGACTCTTAGAAATCATCAATTGTTTTCCAAATTCACTAAGTGCGAATTTTGGCTAAGGTCAGTAGCATTTCTTGGCTATATCGTTTCCAATTATGGAATTATAGTGGATCCTCAAAAGACTAAAGTAGTAAGAAGCTGGCCCCACTCTATCTCTCCATCAGATATCAGGAGTTTCTTGGGTTTGGCTGGCTATTATAGATGGTTTTTTTAGGGGATTTCTTCTATTACATCCTCTATGTCCAGATTGATTCAAAAAAAAGTCAAGTTTTAGTGGTAAGATCCTTACGAGAAGAGTTGTCAGGAGTTGAAGACTTGACTAACCTCATCTCCAGTCTTAGCCCTCCCAAATAGTTCAGATGGGTTCATAGAACTTAAGTTAGAACTCAGCTATATGTCAAGTATTCAGAGGTTCAGTTCAGTTCATGATGTTCAGTCCATATGTCATATAGCAAAATCAGTCATGTTCTTATATTTTAGTTCAATCTTAGTGCCTTTACCATTGCATGTTTAGTCGCATGTTCATAAGTCAGTTCAGTCATGTATTCATGCATCAGATATGCGTGGTTAGCTTATCAGTACTTTTAGCCATGCATTCACGTATCATGTCAGTTATATAATCATGCATCAGATATGAATGGATTCAACTTATCAGTTAAGCATCAGATATGCATTCTCAGTTTATCAGAACACTCAGTCCTACATTCATAAATCAGCTACCCATGCATCAGATATAGATGTATAGTATAATATTCTCGGTTTTTAGTCATGTCAGCTATAAAATCATGTCAGTCATTCATGCTATATATGCGTTATTTTATCTTTTCTCCCTTCTCAAGCAGTCATCATTCGAGGATGAATATTTCCAAGGGGGAGATATTGTAATACCTCAAAAAATCCAAACCAATATTAAATTCATGTACCAAGCTCATGCATAGTACATCATGGTTCTTTTATAGTTTTATTATTAAGATAGATGTATATTAAGGCTTCAAATAACTCCTAGCTATTAGACGAATCAAAACAAATCTTACCCATTGAATTGTTGAGAAGGATATTTGTATAGTAAACTTCAAACGAGCATATCTCTCATTATACTTGGAATTTTGGAGCTTATGACCTATCAACAGATAGATAATTGAATTAGATTTCCAAAAATAACAATTTTTCCTAAATCCGATATCAGATCAAAGAGTTATTCCTACTTTACTCCAGCATGTCAGGCTGGAAACTGTGTGACGACATTCATGGTAGCTTACCACATTTGTGACGCCTTACCACAAAGGTCTTCCTCCTTAGGCAGAAACTAGCTCCTAAATGATGACATTTGTAGTAGCTTACTATATTTCTGATGTCTTACCATGAAGGTTGTCAGCCTTAGGCAGAAACCAGCTCCTAACTGACGACATTCATAGTAGCTTACCTTATTTTTGATGCCATGTCACAAATGCTATCAGCCTTAGGCAGAATCCAGCTTCTGTATGACCACAGTTTTGATAGATTACCATATTTTTGATGCCTTATCACAAATGTCGTCAGCTATTATTTTCAGCAACTGGGAATTTATTTCATAAGGGTATTTTGGTATTTTCCTTTACCTTCCACGACCTATAACCCTAAAGAGGCATAATTTTTCCTATTTTTCTTCAGTTAAGCATCTCAAAAACCCTCTCTTATGCTTTCAACCACAAGATTAGGGTTCCCTCTCAAGATTATCTCCTCAGGAACAAGAATATTCTTTCTCAAAGGGGTTAAACCCCAGTCAAGAAAAATCAATGGAAAGCCTAAGGATTTCTTCAGGAACCTTCAGAAATAATAGATCTCTTTCAAGACCAAGCTTTAAGGTATGCGTAGTGTTCATCTATGGATCCAATTCGATCACAGAGCTCAAGAACCGTGTTTTAAATATTATTTTGTAAACTTTTTATGGTGATATGAGTATGTACATGTTGACAATTGTTGGTTAAGTTTCAAAATAATATCTAAATGTGTTTTCATGGAATATATGAAGTTGTTAGTTGTTGGGTCGTTTGACATGATCCAAGTATGAAATCTACCTATGTCGTAAATAATTCATGCAAGGTGTTTGATAAAATGCCTAGGATGATAGAAATTCATATTTACATGATTCCATGATATCTAAATGACAAGTCCATGTTAGTTATACACTTCAATATGGATTTCCATGATATTTATGTATTGTTATTATTGTGGTATAAAACATGTATGGTAATGGAGATATGAATTATTTACATGAAATATATCCGTGCTTTCCCCTACCATGTTTGAAATGTTTAATAAATACATGAAGTATAATATCCCTTACTTATGATATTGTGAATTGTGGACTCTGATCTTGTGATCAAGTCGTGTCATGTGTGAGTCAGTTTCATTCCTCAGAGTCCTGTGATTATTCGTACCCAAAAACTATAGCTTAGTGCCTAGAGTCATTTCATGTTATTACGATACTCTCAGTCAAGCTATGATCTAAAGAATTCAGTCAGTCATATGACTTAGGAAACTCCAGTAATCTCGGTAATCTCAGTAGTTCTGTAATTTTAGTGATCTCAGTACCAGTAATATCTGTAACCTCAGTATTCAAAGTCAATCTCAATAAATTTAGTACTCTCAACTAGTCCTCAGAACTTATTATATTTTGTCAGTCATCAGAATCCAGTAAACTCAATTTTAGCTCCTCTAAACAATACCACTATTTTTAGTTCAATTAATCAGTATCAGTTTAGCAAATTAGTTCAGTTAAGTTATTTAGTTTAGCCCAGTTATTAAGTTCATTGTCTTTTAGATGAGAGTAGGATTCAGCACCGAGTGAGCCTAGGGATGGGGACTACCCGCTAGATTAGGACTGAGATCCTTAGAAGCAATCCCTAAGTTCAAAAACTATATAGCTAGTGTAGGTACGAGATGTCACCTATTAGATAGGAATGACATACTTAGGGGTCACCCGTTAGCACATTTATATGTATAGGACTGATCGCAGGAGTCACCCACTAGATTAGGACTGACTCCACAGTAGATCTCTATACTGGTGCGCGGTACTGACACCCTTCCAGTCAGGGCAGAGTTTGGACCCCAATAAACTTAGCTTGGGACATATCAGTTAGATGAACTCATCCCACAGTTTTAGTTACAGATTCAAGACTATCAGACACACTCAACTCAGCTTAGTAGTATAGATTCAGTACTGTTAGATACAGTCAATGCTTATCATTGTAAATAGCCTTCAAGATCACCCATTAGCTAGTACTGATCTCAACTATGATTAATCAGTATCAGAAGCATTAGATTTAAAGATCAGCCACTAAATAGGACTGATCTCAGACTAAGTCAAATCATCTTTATTATCAGTATACTCATGATCACCCGCTAGATAAGACTGATCTCATATTTAGTTACTCTAAGTATAACAGAACTCAGATAGGTCCATCAAAACTTAGACTGTCAGATACAGTTGTTCAATAGTAGTTATATCAATTAGGCTGATTATCACAGTTGTATTAGTCATATCAGTTATCAGAATTCATGATATCAGTATTCAGCTATAGAACTATCAGACACAGTCAACCAGACTAGTTCTTCGAACTTCAAACTATCAGAAATAGTCATGCATCTATTCAGTATCTCAGTATCAGTACTCTCATGTTGTCAGTATTCAAACTCAGTAGTTAGTATCTCCATGAGTTCAGTTACAGTTATGTATGCATGTAGATATTCTCACATTTATATTAGTCAGCATTGTTCATGCATATGATCCTTTGCATTTATCCTACCTCACTCGTATACTCAGTACATTCAGACGTACTGATGCATTTGTGCTATGGTGGTTTCTCTTATATTACATCATAGATTTAGAGGCATGAGCTCCAGATCAACAGTTGCATTCCAATGTTCAAAGTTTGTAGTGAGTCCTTCTCATTCGAGGATGATATGATTATTGCTATATTTACTATTTTGTTGCTAGATGGAGTTAGTTGGAGACATGTTCCTTCAACTCCTTATTCAGTTTAGTTAGAGTCTTTCATACTAGATGTCAGATTAGATATTCAGATCTTATTATTTTCAGTATTTATGACTTGTTTAGGTATTGTTATATCTTTTTTAGATATTTTGTTATGAGACATTTATTTAGTTCAAACCTTATGTCCTTTCATGTTTATGTTTCCATATTTTATGATATATTATGTAGTATACAGGTATAGATATCAGCCATGGGTTAGCTTATGGTCCTTGGGGATCATGAACACTGTGTAGCATTCCAGTTCAGAAAATCGGGGTGTTACAGTTTTATGCATTATTGATAGTTTTATGTGATTTTATGAATGGCATTATTTTAACTTTATCATGAGATTCATGCTAGTAGTCAGTTGTTTGCCTCATATATTGGCTACAGTAGACATATGCTATACACGATTTGACGATTCCATACCTTTTGTTTAGCATGCAGACTCGATATCAGCATTTGGACTAAAGTGGTGAGATTCTATCCTTTTGAAAGGCATCATTTTATGTTATGGATTTTTTTGCACATTTTTCTTTTATTTTGGATATTAGTTTTGTCCATGGTTGGGTGCATGTCCCAATTAAATTTGTTTACTCTTTTGGATAAAGGCTTTTTAGTACTTCTGGAAGTAAGTATGGGCGGGATTGGTAGAGGTGTCAGCCTTAGCATTGGTATTGATATTGAGGCTGGCATTATCGGACATGAATTCTCACTAGTCCATCCTATTATATTTTGGTATTGATTTTATTTTATGTTTTGTCATTCACCTTTTGGTTCATGGTATTTGGTTTAGTGTGGTATGGTTGGGCGATTTGTTTGGTATGATTGGACTCAGTTGGGTCGGTCATGGTTGTGACCCTATCCTAGAGTCTTAATAAGAACAATAATGTTATTTTGTTATATGTTCTAAAGTCAACCCATCTAAGGCTTGACATAGGTCATTGGGTTGGGTAATAGAGGGCAGTTCCCGATCATAGTTGGAGTTAAGAGGCACATAACCACAAGGCTAGGCACATAACCACAAGGCTAGGGGTCGGGTCATGTCAAGTTGTTATTAGAGCCTATGTTCATGGTCAAATCAAAAGTCCACACATTAAATTTATGTTGAGTAGAATCATTTTTAGAGGTGTAAAGCTTTCCACACTCATAGGAGAGAGGTTACAAGACATTTAGGACTATTTTACTTTATTTGTATTCTATCTTCAAGCTTGAGTTCTCAATCCTGGAATCTCCTCTAATCCTTGTTTGTTCATCGTTCAGATCATGCCTCTTAGATCTAGGGCACAAAAAAAATCATTTATTCCATCTGGGGATAATGCTGAAAGGGTATGTCCTATGTCTAGAGTACATATTTGATCTCATAGTCCTATTCTTGATGGTTCTTGAGTTCCTCCTATTTTGGCTAGTTCTCTTCAGGTCCCTCAGAGCAACATGATGAAAGTAGAATTTTGTTAGTCTATTCTTGTTATTGCCCAATTGGTTGCTGCTCAGGCGTAATGGGATGCTAATGGTGTTTTTTCTGTTGAGGCCATAGGGGTTGGTCAATTTATGAAAATAGGTCCTCGAACTTTTACTGGGGTGAAGGTGAAGGAGGATCCACAGGGATTCTTGGATAAGATGGAAAAAATCTTTTGAGTGATGCAGGCCACTAATGTAAAAGGGGTTAACTTGACAGCTTATCACCTAAATGATGTTGCTTATTAGTGGTATGAGGAGTGGGGTAGCGATAGAGGCGATATGAATTAGGAAGGGTTGTGGAAAGTCTTTTCTAATGACTTCTTGTATCGATTCTTTCCTAAAGAGTTGAGACAAGAAAAGATTGAGAAGTTTGTGAATGTCAGGAATGGGAGGATGTCGGTAAAGGAATATTCTTTTAAGTTCCATTATCTATCAAGGTATGCTCCTATTTGGTGGCTGATATGAGGCTAAGAATAAGGACGTTCGCTTCTAGGTTTAATAGAGATTTCATTCTGGAGAGCATGCCTACCTTGCTGATTAAAGATATAGACAAGGTTGACTGTTAATATGCAGCAGGTTGACGATGAAAATGTAAAGTGGGCAAAGTTTAGGGATAAGAAGGGAAAGAGAATCAGGTATTCTTATTAGAGAGGTGCTCAATTTTAGGGTGGTAGGGATTGTGGCAAGTGAAAGAAAAAAAATTAGGGGAGTTTGGGCTCTTTTTCTGCTAGTGCTCCTTATCAGTCGGGAGATAGACGTCATCAAAGTGGTGAAAACTCTCGGGCAGAGGTTGCCCAATCTTAAGGCAAACAGAGGTCAGTTAGTTTCTTCATGTCCTTTTTTTCAATTATATGGTTTTCCTCATTGGGGTTATTGAGAGGAAAAAAGGGAAAAGTGCTTAAAGTGTGGCAAGGTTGGCTATCAGATCAGGGATTGTCTTGTCAATAAGGTTGATACGAGGGCAACTAAGATTCCTATAGCTTTATTTTCTGCTCCTATACCTGGTGGGGTGGCGTCTTCTTCTATTACTACTCCTGGTTCTATTATTAATCAGAATAGGTTGTATGCTTTGGCATCCCTATAGGAATCTAAGGCATCACCTGATGTCGTTACTGGTACGCTATAACTTTTCACTCATAGCGTATAATGTTTTCTAGACCTGAGGTCCACTCTTTCTTATGTGACTCCATATATGGCCGTGTCTTCTGGTTTTGATTCAAAAGTTATCTCAGATCCTTTTTCTATTTCTACCTTGGTAGGTGATGCGGTTATTGCTAAGAGTCTATAAGGGGTGTATGGTAGCTGTTTATGGCAAGCTGACCTTGGTGGATTTGTTTGAGTTGTATATGGTAGATTTTAATATAATTCTAAGTATGGATTGGTTGTATTCTTGTTATGCGTCTATGAATTATCAAACAGGTCGGGTTACCTTTAAGTTTCTTGGTAAATTAGTTAAAGAATGGGAAGGTAGTTCCTTTGCTCCTAGTGGGAGGTTTATTTCTTATCTTAGTGAACAGAGGCTAATCTCAAAAGGTTATATTTATCACTTGGTTCGGGTTAAATATCAAGCTCAAAAGGTCCTTCTTTTTCTTCAGTCCTTATGGTTAATGAGTTTTCATATCTTTTTGGATGATCTTCCTAGTGTTCCCCCAGATAGGGAAATAGAGTCTAGTATTGATTTTCTTTTGAACACTCATCTAATTTCTATTCCATTATATAAAATGGCTCTGGCTGTGTTGATGGAGCTCAAGAAGCAACTTAAAGATCTTCTGGATAAGGGGTTTATTCTTCCTAGTGTTTATCCATAGTGTTCACCAGTGTTGTTTGTGTGAAAGAAGGATGGTTCCCTTTGGATATGCATTGACTACTTGAAGTTGAACAAGGTAACGGACAAGAAAAAATATCCCCTTCCCTAGATAAAAAAATTGTTTGAAAAGTTTTAAGGTGCAAAGTTTTTCTCTAAGATAAATCTTCAGTCTAGGTACCATTATCTTAATATTAGGGAGGTGGATATCCATAAGACAACTTTTTGTACTCGGTATCGGTATTTTGAGTTCTTAGTGATGTTGTTTGGGTTGATTAATGCTCTGACATAATTTATGGACTTAATGAACAGGGTGTTCTGGTAGTATTTGGGTCTCTTCATCACTGTGTTTATTGATTACATTCTAGTTTATTTGAAGAATAAGGTGGATCAATCTAATAAACTTCGTATAGTGTTAAAGACTTTAAAGTAACAACAGTTGTAAGCTAAGTTCTCTAAGTGTGAGTTCTGGTTGAACGCTGTGACTTTTTTAGGCCATATTATTTCTAATGAAGGGATCATTGTGGATCTATAGAAGGTTTCTATGATGAAGAGGTAGCCTAGGCTCATGACTCCATATGATATTCGAAGCTTCTTAGGTGTAACAGGGTATTATAGGTGATTTGTGGAAAGCTTTTCTTTGATAGCTGCTCCTTTGACTAAGTTGACTCAGAAGAAGGTTAAGTTTTTTTGGTCGGATGTTTGTGAATAAAGTTTTGAGAAGTTGAAGGATAAGTTTACTTTGGATTTAATCCAACCTTATCGTAAGGCAAGGATTGGTATATGGTTTATTGTGATTTTTCTCGAGTAGGTCTTGGTTGTGTTTTGATGCAGCATGGGAAGGTGATTTCCTATGTTTCTAGGCTGTTAAAGATATATGAGATAAATTATCCTACTCATGATTTAGAGTTGTTGGTAGTTGTGTTTACTTTGAAAATATGGCGACATTATTTTTATGGTGTTCTTGAGGATATCTTTTATAATCACAAGAGGCTTCAGTACGTGTTCACTCAAAAAGAGCTTAATATCAGGTAGTGAAGGTGGCTTAAGCATCTCAAGGATTGTGATATGAGTCTTCACTATAACCCAGGTAAGGATAATATGGTTGCTGATGCTCTTAGCAGGTTATCCATAGGGAGGTTGGATTACGTAGAAGAAGGTAAGTGGGAATTGGTGAAGGATATTCACCATTTTGATAATCTTGGCTTTCTTCTCTTGGAATCTAAGGATAGTGGTGTGATGGTGAATGAAGTGGTTCGGTCATCTCTTGGTGTAGAGATTAAGGAGAAGTAAATGTTAGATCCTGTCTTGATGAAAATCAAGAGTGACGTTGGTGGGAAAAAGGTATAGTGTTTAAGATTAGTGGTGATGGTAATTTATGATACAAAAGGAGGTTGTCTGTTCCTGATTTCGATGGGTTACAATAATGGATTTTGGCTGAGGTGCATAAGTCACACTATGTTGTTCATCTCAGCTTGAATAAGATGTACCTTGATCTCAAGGAGATCTAACAGTGGAATGGTATGAATAGGCATGTGGCTGATTTCATGGAAAAGTGAATGGTGTGTCAAGAGGTTAAGGTTGAGCACATAAGGCTAGGGGTATTGTATCTAGAAATGGATTTGCCCGAATGGATATGGGAGGTGATCAATATGGACTTCTTTACTGGTCCTCCTCGGTCTCATATAAGTATGCTTAAATTTGGGGCATCGTGGATAGGATAACAAAGTTTGAGCATTTCTTGCCGGTGCAGATTACCTTTTGGATGAAAGATTATGTGCGGTTGTATCTTTAGGAGATTGTGAAGCTGTATGGGGTACCTTTTTTTATTATCTCTTATCATGGTATACAATTTATGTTTTATTTTTTATGGTTAATTCAAAAAGTGTTGGGGACTAAGGTTAGTTTGAGTGCTTCTTTTCATCCACAGTTGATTGGGCAAGCAGAGAGAACTATTCAGACAATAGAAGATATGTTTCGTCCCTGTGTGATTAACTATGGTGAAAATTGGGTTACCAATCATTCAAGTAATTTTATGGCTCTTTTCTAGGAAATGTATGTTCGGCGGTGTAGATCTCCTAATAAGTGGTTTGAGCTTGGAGAAGCGGACATGTTTAGTCCAAATTTTGTATATTAGGCGATGGAGAATGTGAAGGTGATTCGAGATGGAGTGGTGGCTTTGCAAAAAGGATAAACTCAATCCTCATTTTATTGGTCCTTATGTGATTTTGTGAAGAGTTGGCAATGGTTCTTATAAGTTGGAGTTGCCACCTAGCTTATGTTTTGTTCACTCAATCTTTCATGTCTCTAAGTTGAGAAAGTGTCTTGGCTATACTTTTTTGATTCTTCTATTAGAAGGATTGGGTATTTCAGATTCTCTATTTTATGAAGAGGTCCTGGTTGAGATATTAGATAGGAAAGTTCATCGATTGCGGACAAAGGATATGGCTTCGAATAAGGTTGTGTGGCAGAACCACAAGGTGGAAGAAGCTACTTGGGAAGTAGAAGAGGAAATGAAGTACAAGTATCCACATTTTTTCTGCTATTGGGAAGGTATGTGTCTTGAAGACTTCTTTATTTTATGAGTTTATTAAAGGAAAGATTAACATCCTTGCCTCTTTGTTTTAAAACTTTGTTGAAGGGAATGTTAATAATTAAAGACTCTATGTATAGTTACCCCTACCTTGTTCGTCATTCAGGGACGAATATTCCTAGTAGGGGAGATTGAAACATCCTAGGATTTGACCCTTAAAAATTTCTTGGAAATCCATTCTCCAAACCCAATATGACTCATGGGTATGAGCCATAAACTGGGGTATGACTGGTATAGTCATGTCATATATTGACCAGTGTTAGTTGGTGGGTTGGTTTTAGTTATTGGAATAGGTACAACTTAGAGTTTTGATTCATATGGGTTTAGTATAAGTCGTAGAAAAGACTCGTATAGTAGGCAGTATTTAATTCTCCTAGTATTTTATTCTGTCAGGGATACGGGATATAGGTACGGATTGTATGTTGTGGTTATGACTTGGTTAGATGAGTCATATAATGAATAGTTCTTGATCCAAGAATTACGTCTTGCATACAAGTGGTGGATACCGATCGTATAGGAGGGTACGACTCGTATGGGTTAGTCATATCCCCCTGACGGGTTTGTAAGGGATTTTAGTGGGAGTATTCTAGAGATTTCCCTACTTATCCTAACTAGGAACCATGACTTTTAATACATTTAGGAGGTCACTTAACCTATTATTCTATTCATTAACACGTAGAAATTATTCCAAAACACTCCATAATTCTGTCAAGAGCTTTTGGGGAAAGAAGGCTAGGGTTTCATCTGACGCATTACTTTGGGGCTTCTCTTGGTGATTTATTTCCACCAATTCTTCTGTTTAAGGAATTATTCTCTTCCCTTATAGTAGTTTTAGCTAAAGGCATAGTTTATATGATTGATTTCATAGTTTTACTATTTCATGATTTTGGTTTTCAACTATTATTGAGGGTTTTGATATTGAATGCTTGGTTATGGTTTCTTATGGTTCTAATTATGCTTTTATATGAAGTAATGGTGGATTTGGACAATTGGATTGCATGGTAATGGTTTAATAGTCTTTGGAATTGGTTTTGTTTGTATTATACCCCTAAGGTGTTATATAAAATACTAATAAAGATATGTTCATTGCATTGACCTTTCTTAATAGAACTTTTGCATATTTGAAACTGGACAAAGGATTTATGCATGGTTTAAATTATTTGAAAAGGCTAAAGGCTTAATGGTTATGCTTATGTAGAACATGGAAGTCTTCCATGTGGATTTAATTTGGAATATGGAAGGGCAGCTAAGGTCCCGTTAACCTACATGGTTTGGCTATGGATATTTCTTACAAGTAAGGGATAGTATAATGATACCACAATATTGGACTTGGTTAATAAATAGTAAATGAATTCTTTGGGCATGGTTTTAATTTGGCATTAATAGCGGGGTGTGTAGCCAAGCCATGCAAGATGGCGGTCCCAGAGGGACCAAAACTAGAAACTAATATTTGCTGATATGACGGGTCTTGATGACCATATGCGTGTGTCACATTTTATATTGTGGGATGTACTAGTCATCCCATGGGATATTCCCTGGTTGTGCGGCTACATACACTAGGGCCCTTTCAGCAGAGGGAGTTGAAACCATATGGGCCATGGATGGTTAGAACGGCAAAGATACACAACCTAGGTAAAGGTTTTAAGTGCATGCTAGACTCTGTTCCTTTTCCTGACACTTATATGTATGGTTGTAAGCATTATGGATGGTTTTACTTGGTTTTATGACTGGCATTATTTTATTCTTATCGTGAGAATTATGCTAGTGGTCACTCATTAACTTCGTCTACTGGCGGTTGTAAACCTATGCTACGGAGGAACCGACCATTCTACTCCTCCTATTTAGCATGTGAACTTGGTATCAATATTTGGACTAAATTAGTTAGCTTCCATTCTTTTGGAAGGCATGATTTCATGTTATGGATTTATTTAGATATTTTTCTTTTTTTTTTTAATATTGGTTTTGGCCATTATTTGGGGAATATCCCTACTAGATTTGTTTACTCTTTTGAATATAGGCTTTGTGGTACTTCTAGTGGTTGGTATGGGCGGTATCAATAGAGGTGTCAACCTTAGCATTGGTATTGATATTAAAGTTGGCATCATCAGACATGATTTCTCACAGTTCTATGCTATTACATTTTGGGTTTGATTTTCATATTATGTTTTGGTATTCCCTTTGGTTTATAGTATATGGTTTGGTGTGGTATGATTAGGAGATTGGTGAGGTACGGTTTGGCTCAATTGGTTCAGTCACGGTTGTGACCCTATTCTAGAGTCTTAATGAGAACAATAACACTATTTTATTATATATTCGAAAGTCAGCCCATCTATAGGTGGACATAGGTGGTTGCATTGGGTAACAAGGGGAGGTCCCCTGTCCTAGTTGAATTTGGAATGCCCATTACGTCAAGGGTCAGGTCATGTCAGTATTAATGTGTTGAAATATAACCTTGCTTATTGCGTGATTTTGTAGATATGGAATGGAATTGACATAAGGGAGTTAGATTTGATTCATAACTTTATTTGCATGTTAGGTACTTGATTATAAATGTCTGCTGAGTGTCATTTTTTATTAACTAGATGATGCATAGTTTAATATTGCATAGTACTGGTGAGAAAATGTTTTGGTAAATTCTATGATTATGTGGAAGTGATAAAAAAATAGGTGTTATATCCTAAGCTTGTTAGTCGTTAGCTAGAGATGATAGGAACTGAATGAGTCCTTCTATAGAAAACTTATTAAGAAAAGTGGTCATTCAAATATGAAATTAATAAACTAAATTGATATAATAACTGTTCATGATTGATTAAGAATTTTTTCATTATGTTTATCCAATTAAATCATGGTTGGTTGATGATACCTACCTGTATATGTGGTTGTACTTATACTACTCTTGTTAAGCCTACTTTAGGGTATGGTGTGGTTGCAGGATCAATTGACATTTCGAATATGATGTCGTTAAAGATCTTTAATATCTTTTATCTCATACATCCATGGTGGAAGTTGGGTATTGTGTCTTCCTTTTGTCCATTTAAAATGCTCTTGTACATATCTAGACTAGGTCCTTGAGGAAAATATTTTCTTGCTATATTTTAAATGAGATTGTAATAAGTTTTTATGATTATGAGTTGATCAATAGAATTGTTTTTAACTCCTATATGTCTTCTAGATAGGTGGTAAGAATTCTCCTATAAAGGTATATTAGAGATTGTTCTTGTACAATTTTGTTGGTTGGTATGTGATAGTTGGGTAGGTCGCTTATCAATTGGCTTTACCTTAAATTGAGTTTGCCATGTAGGGATAACTTTGTAATGTCCTAAATTGAGTTTTGTGTTATGATATGGGGGTAGAGTTAGATTTATCCTGAACTTACTAGTTAAGGAGTGTTGCAGTGATCGGATTTCCACTACAACAAGAATGTTGTAATCATTATTATACCACTATAGCCATTGTAGTGATGTAGCAAAGGTTCACTGTAGGAGTCTATTGAGTTGGCATAGCAGGACCGCTATTGTGTGGCAAAGGTTGATACATTCCTGATTATGCGATAATATTCCATAAGTCATTTTATTTTTGAGTTTTATTTCATACACCTAAATGGTTTGATCTAAGACTATTGTGAGGTGACTTCCAATTGAGCTGAGGCTATTTTCTCCATTGACGTAAGTTCATTCATTCGTTTAATAATCTAGTAATCCATTCCAGTCCTAAATTTATGAAAAGTAGGAAAAATCTAAGGGGATATGTAAATTTATCTAGAATTGTTCCGAGGTTATTGATTAACACTTCCTGGTATAGAATTATTTTTCTGGAACAAAAAATATTAGAATCTTGGATAATTTGAGGGTTGGAAACTTCTTGGTTGAATCCCGATGGCTTATAATTGAATAGTAAGGGATTAATTACTCTTATGCGTTTATTATAGACCATGAAGAATTCGAGGCATTGAGAAAATGCAAGGCTCATATGAACTAGCTTTAATTTTTGTTCTTTGTTTGAGGTAGCTTATTATTTAAATATAGTATAGAGTTGATTTAGCGTAATAACTAATTACATCATCGTGGTATTGTTTAGGGCATAAGTACCCTATTATAGTGTATTCCTAGTATAAGTGTTGATTAAATATAAAGGTATGTTGTTTTAGATGAAAATTGTGTGTTATGTATGTTAATGGTAAATTGTGTTTGGTGGTGTTATATTTTGTGTTGTTATGGTTATAGGATGATAAATGGATTTATGGATCGATTGTAGAAGTTGACGCATTATGATTATCTTGTGATATCCTAAAATATGGTTTATGTAATTAAAACGAGGTAGATTCAGTGTTCCAAGAAGTTACTATTTAAGGAGTTTTGCAGTAGTCGGATCGCCACTGCGGTAACTCCATAGTAGGCTATTTGGTAGTGAGATAATGAAGAGCCACTTGATTTTGCTACTTCTTCAGTGGTGGTGAGATAGTCAAGAGCCATTATTGCAGACCATTTGGTTGTTGTAGAGAGATTGATGTAGAAGGATTGAGGGGACTGTAGTGATCATTGCGCAGTCTATTTCCTTTATGTAAGTTCTTTTTTGACATATTCATAAAACTCAAAGGGTTCTGATCTAACTACTAAGGGAAAATTTTTCCATAGGGCTAGGATTATTTCATCATTGCGGTAAGTTTATCATCTAGTAATTCATTCCTAGCGTAGAATCTTTAGAATGAACATTAATGGTGTAATCCTTGAGTTAGAGCTCTAAATTCATGTAAATGGGGAGAAGACATATGGGTATATTTAAATTCATCTAGAATTGATTCTAGATTGTGAACACTTACTATCCTTGAATCCAAGTCCTTGACATAAATTATCAGGATTTGGAGCCATTTTGATCATTGGAAACCCCATAGTTGAGGTCATAGTCTATAAATAGGGTTAGAACTAGTGGGGTTGAAGCCCTAAGACTTGAACTCAATGATATATGATTAATTATTTATGACTTTGAACTATCCGAGGAATTAAGGAAAGGAAATGTTATTGTTAAGTATCTTGGTCTTAAGTTCTTTGATTGAGGTAGGTTGTTGTTCAACTAGAATTTAGATGTGATTTAGTGGATTGCATACTTCTGAATTATATGACGCATATATATGCATAAATATATGTACAAAAAAATTATAATATTATTGTAAATTAGGGATCGGTTACGACCATATTTGATGGACTATATGATTTGTTTATAGATATATCTTCGCTTGATAGAAGTAAGTATTTTGTTGATAAAAATAATTGCTATGTGTTGAATTTATATTCCTATGACATACTTATTACTAAATTGGACTAATGATGCCTATAAGTATATTTTGATTTGTACGTAAACTATCATGTGCTCTTCTTTTGATCAGTGCAGACAGTGTTCCGGAGGCTCAGACACAACCTTATCTCTAGACGTACCAGCTGACTCGATCCTAGGGTGACCATTTCATATCCAAGATGCCACGAATTTTCATAGTATTTAATGTTTTTGTTCCAAACAATCACATTTTACTTTTTTTGTCATTCCGAGAAACTCTTAGAAATTGATTAGATTACCTGCCTTGTGCAATGAATTTTAGGTCCCGGAAGTAAACAATAGTATTTTTCCTTGTTTTTGCTTTTGAATCCTTATTATTTATGTTGAAAATTGATTAAAATCTATTTTAATTGGTTTATTTAATGTGTAAAGTCTTGAGTTGTTGGATTCTCCTACAGGAGGGTTAGTGTGGGTGCAATTCACTAGATCGTGAAACAGTTTGTATTAGGCCATAGGTGCATCAATTTTGATATTATAAAGTCATTTTTAATAGAGTTTTGTGGAACATTATCGGGACGTCAATAATTTTCTTAGAGAGGCTATGGGACATTAGGAAAACTTAATTTCATATACATTTCGTGCTATAAAGTAACTCCATTTTGTATATGGTGACCCAACTTAGTATCTGACCTCTCTTAATCTTATTCAAACAGAGAGTAAGAATACATGTAGCATATAAAAGTGCAGAAGCATCCAAACTGACCATTGGGGATGCGGTTCATGTTAGAGGGCATGCGAGAAAAGAAAAAGGCATAGGAATGTAAGTAGTGCCCACCAGCAGTAGAGCTTAGGAAGTCATTGAACTATGTAGGGATAGGATAGAGTTTCCTCATCCAGTAGAGGATATTCCTTCGGTGGTAGCATGGGACGCTGTATCAAGGAGATACAATATCGAGTCCATTAATGACAAATGTCATTAAGTATAAACTAATTTTTTTTAGTGGATTAGTAAGGACCGAAGCTATACCAAAAATTCCTGTATCACAACTTTATGGAGTGTATCATGATGTTGTCATGGCTCCCCAAATGGTTGAGACTTCAGAGATGGGTATCTTCTTGAGGCAGATGACTTGACCTATGATTACTAGGTATAAGTAAGATTTGTTTCATCTATTTTCCAGTATGATGCCTATCATTTTTTATGTCGCTAAGTTTGAGCATGCATATAAGTTCATCATTAACTGGTAAAAGAGACTTGATAAGACGGCTATAGTCGAGTACTATAGAGTTGAGCTTGTTAGTTTTTAGCCTTAGAGAATTGTAAAGATATAGTGGATGGCCAAGCTAGAGTGCATACAAGACATTGCACCTTCATTTAAATGGTTTCAGTTCTACTCTACCATCATAGAGAAGTATTATAGTACCTTATGGGAAAAGATACGAGATGAGCTCAGTAACATTAAAAATGGGAGAGCTTCAATTGTGGCAAATGAGGACCGTTATCATGCATCATCCCTCTAATCGAGGTAGTGGGCATGAAAATGCCTCCATCTTCCTTCTCATAAGTACACTATCTGATTTTTAGATATTGTGCTATGAAAGGTAACCATGTGATTTTTCTTTTTTGGGAAGTGCAAATTTGTTATCACCATTCAAAAGCTTCATCAAAATTTAGGAGCAAGGCCTTTGTCTACACCATCAAAACTTCTAGAATTAGCTCTAACACGTCAATTGAACCCCCCCCACCCCCCACCCCCCACTAATGAATATTATCTCATTGTTTGATATATTCCTTAATACCACATCTATGTCCTCCCAAAATAACTTTTTAACCTCCTCATCTAAACCCATTTATGGTATGTAGGCACTAATAATGTTTAAATTATGCCCTCCAACAACTTGCTGAATTGTCACCATCTTGTCATCAATTTTACTAAACTCTACCATGCGTTCCCTCCAACAACTTGCTGAATTGTCACCATCTTGTCATCAATTTTACTAACCTCTACCATGCGTTCCCTAAGCTCCTTCTTGACTAAAATTCCTATCCCCGTCTTATCCTTTCATTATTGTAAGTACTATAACTTATACCCATCCATATCTCATGCCTTGGTACCTATCAATTTGCTCTCATAGAAAAACACTATATGAATCTTCCTATACTTCAAAATCATTACTAGCTCTACATAATTCCATATAAATAACCCTATATTCCATGATCCTACTCAAAACCTACTAGGACCCATAACCCACAAACCACTCGTACCCCTCTCCCTCAACTTGGACCTAAGTTATGACCTTAGTCCATCATAATTTATCAAAGCTACAAAAAACGATGTAAGCTACTGAGGAAAAATAGGCTAAAATCTTAGAAAGAAACACTATATGTGAATTTGATTATGCATTAACGAAAGGCAATAATCAATATATGATAAAAAACTTAACACAGGGGATAATTAGTAAGAATCTTTGCAAAAACTACAAATTGGTGAATGAAAAAAAAAGAAATTAGGGATTAGGCAGTTAGGCTAGACTTAAAAAAATTGGTGCTATTAGTAGACAAAACCCTACAGAAAAATTAGGGAATACTAAAATTTAAGTAATAGAAAATACTATAGACAGTGCAAATAAAAAAGTGATTGAAGATAATAATATATATCATAAGTAAAATAAATAAAAATATTAGGAGATCATAGAGCAGAACTTGTGTGAGATGCAAAACATGAGAAACAAGAAACTAGTTTTCTAGGGGTCATCGAGGAGACACAGAATAGTCATTGGTGGTCGTCTGTTCAGTCCAAACTAACCCTTTCTATATAGATATATGCCTTCTATAGTCCACTTGTTTGCATAGTAAATTTGAAAGAATGGAACATGATTCTTTGTTATCAATTAGGATCAATAATCATTGTCGTATTTTCTGTTAGGAATATAGGTACGGAGGTGACAGAGGTCACACCATAACAAAGAAGAATATGGTGGATGGTTAGGAGGATAAGGGAGACAAAGAGAGTGTAATGAACCTCCAGATTGTTTCCTGTATTTGCATGAATTTAGGGTGTTTTGAGCTTTTCCGCAGTAGCTATGGGACATTTATGACTTGATGGAATTTTCAGTTCGATTATTGGATAGTTTATTTGGATTTTAGTCTCATTTCACTATTTTGTTGATTTTGTTGTTTAGGATTTGGTCTCGGACCAAGACTTCAAGTACATGACCTCGAATAAGAATTTTGACAATGAAAACATTTTTGGAATGTTGACTTTAAGCTACGGGTACCATTGGTTTAGTACCCAAGGATTTTGAACTTATTTTTGGATATTGGACAAATTATGTGCAAAATAGAACTATATGTGTGGGCCCCACACTCGTTCAAAACAATCTTGGATGAAATTGTTGATGGTTCCATTAAGTTTGGAATGTTGAAATTAGTATGGTAGCATATTTTGCCATGCGCACGGGGTTTTTAATGAATCACGAGCACCTGGTTGAATTCTATTAAGGACTAGGTGTATAAGGTTGCTAATGGCACTACTTAAGTGATCATATGACCGTTTGAGCGGCTATCGTGTATGTGACATTTTGTTATTTAAGTAACATTGAGCATCTGGTCAATTATTTCTTAAGAGATACTTTGTCCTCATAAAGGGGCATTGATTAAATGTCCTATTGGTTACCTAAGCGATACCCGACCCTAATTGCAAGATGTCCTAAGCATTATGTGAGTTTCCTAAGTTTTTGTTTATGAGATGGCGTGAGTGCTAAATTTACACCTGGTATCTTTAAATGCCCTTTTCCCCACCCAATTTTCTACCCTTCCTTCCATAATTTTTATTCAAGTTGAGATCTTAAAAAGAGGTAAAAGTGGGAAATTATCCATATAAGTTGAGGTAAGCTAATCTAACTTGTCTTCGTGATTTCCCATTAAATTTCCTTTGAATTTCCATCCTAGTTCATGGTAAAATTCGTTGAAATTAGGTCCAATATTCCAAAACTTTAAGGGCTTACTTGAGAACCGATTTATGCTCCATCTTTGCTAAACTTTTGAGCACAAATTGCTTAACCCTTGAGGGACTTCATGATGCGTTCAATTTGGGTTTCTATTTGCGTACCCTGTGGGACCCATTCTTGACCCAAAATTTTACCCAACCCTTATTTAAGCAATATATGTCTCGCTATACTCCTAATAATATGTGCATTACTCTTTTAATATCATGATGGAATTTGAGATCATTGAGTGAAGACAAATTAGTTAAAGGTAATTCCCAGATTGTAGTTCAACATCGACGTAGGCTTCTTTCTAATCACCTTCTTGAGATGGTGTTGTACAAATATTGAAAGTTAAAAGGGATTTTAGGATGTGAATATGGATAGAACATCGTGACTTTGCCTAAATTATTAGTTTTAGGGAATGAGGGTAATTGATCCTTAGCTGAAATACTTATTGTGCTTCTACCATCTTATTACCTTATGTTCCTAGCATGTTAGCTTTAATTGAGACTAATTAACATTTAGCATAATGTTTAATGAGATCCTAAGTTTATTATGATGGATTTCCTCATATAAAGAAGCTATGGTTATGCTAGATATATTATTAGGCCCAAGTTATGGTTGTCACGGCACCAAAATAAAGGTAATAATGATACTTATTGCTGTAAGCCTTGACAATTAAACCTATCACCAGAACTGATATAAAATGAGAAATCCATATCAGAACCCAAGACAAGGATTCCATAAAGAAGCCAAACCACACGAATATGATAAGAGTGCAAATACAATCAAGATACCAAAGAAAATCTCAAAACTTGGTGTCGCGGTATACGAACCACTAATACGACTCGAAGTTAAAATATACACAAGATTTCCAAAAAGAAACAAACTTTGTCTCTGAATACTATAAGACATATTATATAGAAGAAAATAGTGCCGATTCCGGATGCATAGATCAACCGCTCCCTCAAATAGACTCCAAATGCCACCTGAATCAGTTATTCCTGTTGTGCACTTATACCTATATGTTAGCTAAAAGAGCATAATAGAGATGAGTACAATCGAATTATACTCATTAGGTATCGCAAGCCGAGTGATTAAAGTAGAAAGTAAAGCATATAAACACAAATAAAGGGATGGAAAGATATAATCAAAAAATGTCCCAAACGGTACCCCACACAATCTCTACTAACACTTCTACCATATACACATATAACCAAAATAGGTAGGTAAAAGAAGAACAAGTATACAGATGAACCAAATACAAGTATGAGAAGATAAAATAAATAGACATATATACAATCACAAATAGAAATACAATCACTGAATAAGCACAACATATGGAAAGCAAGGAAGAGGGTGATGATCATGATGCACAAGGCCATCTTACAACCTACATATACTCCTAATGAGCTCTTCTCTCAGGTAGAACCCATAGGATATTAGACAAGCCACATCTACCAAGCTCTATTCCTAGGTAGGACCTACATGGCATTTGTCAATCTAGAAATAACCAATATCCAATACATATATCCATAACTTCTCTCCGTCACATACATCAGTGGAGGGTTTTTAAAGATATCATATTTTCTATACAAAATATAAAATATTTCTAGTATATCCACTTTTCTACCAATGTTACATGAATGAATGTGATATAAGGATGTATTTCTCACAACCAACAAACATAAGTATACCCTATGTCGAACCAATATAACAACCATGTGAGCCAATAATCCACTTAATCAACCATCTATCCATAATCTAATATAATCTATAAAACATAAATTAAACATGCAAGGACATATCACTGGTACCACATAAAATTCAAAAATCTACGATTGTTCACACCAGAAGAGTGCAATCAAACATACATATATTAATATCACGCCCAAAACATCATACAAAACCCCAATAGTCACATACAACAAATAATATCTTAAAACCACAAAATATTATAGACATAGGCATCCACACTATCACATAAATTACCTTAACACATTTTCCATGATACAATCCCTGACACACAACAAACTTATAAATTATTATTAACTACACAACCTAATCTAAAGAAAGTTAAGTTATAACCAACCTTGAATGCACAGACAAAAATAAATAAAGACTTTATCACCGAGGTTTCATCTTAGGCATAGACATAAAAATCAGATAAAACAAACAAACGTAGAATTACTCTTAAAATCAAGGAAATGTTACCGATGTTGTTCACATTCAAATTCGAGAAAACTGTACCCCCGAAATCAGATTTCAAAATAAGGAAGTACAACTAGAATTGTAATCAAAAAATATAATTTGCAGAAACTAAAATGACCCATAGGATAACACTAAGTCAGTTATTTTTTTCGTATATTCACAAAACTCAAAGGGTTATGTTCTAAATACTAAGGGTCAATTTTACCATAGGGCTAGGATTATTTCATCATTAATGTAAGTTTATCATCTAGTAATTCATTCCTTGTGTAGAATCTTTAGATTTTACATTAATAGTGTAATCCTTCAGTTAGAGACCTAAATTCATGAAAGTAGGGAGAAGAATAATAAGTATATTTAAATTCATCTATAATTGATTATAGATTGTGAACACTTCCTATTGTTGAATACATGTCCTTGAACATAAAGTATGGGTATTTGGGGACATTTTATGATTGGAAAACACTTAGTTGAAGTCTAGGCTATATAAAGGGTTATAACTAGTGGGGTTGAAGCCCCAAAGCTTTAATTAAATGTTAAATGATTAATTATTCATGTTTTATGATTAATTTAGACTTTAAACTATCCGAGGAATTAATGAAAGGAAATACTATTCTGATGGAGCTTGGTATTGAATTCTTCAATTGGTGTAGGTTTTGGTTTAAATGGAGTTTAGATGTGATTTAGTAGCTTGTATACTTCTGAATTAAATGACATACACAGACACAGACACAAATATATATATATATATATATAGAAATATAGTAATATTATTAGATGAAAGGATACAAATTTGTCCATATTATGATATAACCATTGAGATTGTGAATTAGGGATCGATTATGACCTTATTTGATATATTAAATGATTTGCTTACAGATATTTCTTAGCTTGATTGAAGTAAATGTATTTTTGATTAAAATACTTGCTTTGTGTTGAATTTTCTATCTTCCTATGACATACTTATTACTAAATAGGACCAATGATGCCTATAAGTACATAGTGGTTTGTAAGTAAACTACCATGGGATCTTCTTTTGATTAGTGCAGAAAGTGTTCCTAAGGCTATGACAGAACTTTATCTCTAGCTATACTAGTTGACTCGATCCCTATGTGACAATTTCATATCCAAGATTCCGCGAATCTTCATAGTATTTAATGTTTATATTCCAAACAATAACATTTTACTTTATTTGTCACTTTGAGAAACTCTTAGAAATTGATTAGATTAACGGCCTTGTGCGATGACTTTCAGGTCTTGGTCCTTGATTTTGGTTTTTATATCCTTATTATTTATGTTGAAAATTATTTAAAATCTGTTATAATTTTTTAATTTAATAGTTAAAGTCTTGAGTTGTTGGGTTCTCCTACAGAAAGGTTAGTGAGGGTGCCACCCACTAGATCATGAAAAAGTTTGTATTATAGCCCTAGGTCCATTAATTTTAATAGTATAAACTTATGTCTAGTAGAGTTTTGTGGAACATTATCGAGACGTCTATAATAATAATCCTTATTATTTCATCTACATTTAATGTTATAAAGTAATTCTATTTTGTATATGGTGATCCAAATTAGTATCTAACCACCCTTAATTTTATTCACACAGATTGTAAGAATATGTGTTGCATATGAATTACCAGAAGAACCCAAACTAATAATTTAGGATGACGTTCATAGTAGAGTGCATGCAAGAAAATAAAAAGGTATAGGAAGGTGACTAGTTCCCATTAGGGGCAGAGCTTAGGTAGTCATTGAACTATCTTGGGAGAGGTTAGAGTATCCTCCTCTAGAAGAGAATTTTCCTTTGGCGGTAGCAGGGAAAACAGTGACACTAGCTCAGAGAGATGTAATACCGAGTCTAGTAATGAAAAATATCATTGAGTATATACTAAGTTTTTTTAGTGGATTAGTAACAAACAAAGCTATAACACCCCGAGTCTATACCCTAGATGCTACACGACGCTAACAATCCCAAAGGACCACTAGCTAACCCATGATTGGTACCTACTGTGAGCATTGAATAATAAAGACACTGTAATAACAAAATTAGGAAGTAAATGTGGAAACTACCATAAGTTTTAAATCTGAAAATAATACTGTATACGAAAAACTGAATGCTGGAAAATAACTATCTGAAAATGCTCTAGTCTAATAAGCCTCTAAACTATCTGAAATATAGAGTTAATGGGACAAGTCCCCAACTAACTCTAACTAACTGCTGATATAACTAAAATGTTAAAAATAATCATGTCCTCAAAATATGAGGACTCATCACTGTGTTATCTGCTGACAAGCTGTACTACTGAGAATGCTCTGGGGCCCGTGTGTCTGAACCTAAGATATAAGACATCATAGCACAAAAAATATGCGTCAGTACTTTTAATATACTGGTATGCTCGGTGAGGTAGGATTAAATGCATGGGTTTATGATCCATGAACAATACTAACTGTATAATATTGATATAACTGAATGGGAGTGCATGCATGAATATGTAAACTATAACTAAAATTCTGATGATACCGAATACTGGGTCTGAATACTAATTTACTGATATCTGAGTTTACTGATACTTTATTACTGATAATCTGGATGGTCATATCTGACAGTCCTAAAGTCTGTAGAACGATACTGTGTTCTAATTTGAGACTAAATATGAAACTGAGACTGTAGAAGGTAATCATCTAACCGACATGCCCCTTTTCTAAATAGAATTTAAGGTCCAACTTGTAACTCTAGTTTAAAGGATGCCAGTACCATGCCATGTGTAAATATAATTAAACAGATACCCTCATCTTGCAGGTACTTTAATAAGAACGTTGGAACCCTCAACTGACAGGTTAAAACACCTCATCAACCCTCTGGCAGGTTTGGTGTCTCAACCTACGATGGCTACGTAGTTCTGGAATACAAGGATTGCTTCTAAGAATCACACCCTCTACTAGAAGGTGAGTCCCTATCCTTGGGTTCATTCGGTGCTGAATCTTACTCCTAACTGAATAGACACTTAACTGATTTCCTAGTTCATGCTAGGGTTGATTGAACTGTTACTGAACTGGACTGGATTAGTACTGAGTTTACTGAGTTTTCTTAAATTCTTAAACTGACTAAAAGTAATACTGATTATAACCTGACTGAGACTATTTTGTAACAGACATTGGCTCTAGGTGTAAAACTAACTTGTCGGGTATTAAATACCCCAGGACATATTAGCATAAAGAGTAAAGAGTAACATAAATCTTGAAGGCATAACAATGGCCACATGTTCGTAATTCACTTTCTAAGGCATTTCATCAAACACTTGTAAATCTTTAACTTGTAAATGTATAGGGATGCATGCTATCATGTCATAAGTACACTAATAATTCACATAGGCATTTCAACAAGCACCTTCAAGGCATAACTTTCAAATGGGAGTCCTTTAGATATGTACATCTTTCATTAGTTTATAATTAAGATCAACAATGGATCAAATTGCACAATTAATTCACTTAGGCATTTTGGCAAACACATGGGAGGCATCGCATTATACTTGGCATGAATAATAATTCAATACATAATGGCTACATTAATCACTTCAATTTCAAAGATTTCAACCCAAATGCTAACATAAATTTATGACATTCATTAAAGACATCATCTTGGAAATCACACAAAAGATTAACATGAATACAAACAACCCATAACATGAAAATCATGATTTAAAATTTTAAAAAGGGTTTGTTGAACTCCAAGGGTGAAAGGGCCCTTGGATGAACACTTCATGTACATTTATGCTTATTTTTTTGAAGATTGATTGTAGAATTCTTGAGATTTGACTCTTGAATTGAAAACCCTAATGCTTGTTATTGAGAGAGTTTGAGAGAAAGTATGAGATTTTGCCCTATAAGCTAATTAATTTTGTGTTAAGGCCGAATAAGGTGGGGAAAATGATCCATTTCCCCCCCACAAATCGTATCAAGATAATGTTGAACAGGGCTTCCCTCGTGTTGCGATCCCTATTTGGGTCAAGTATACATCGGGACATGACCCCTACTTGGGTCAACTAGCAATCACGGTGTGACCCTTACTTGTGTTGACTGGCCCTCACGTCGCTGGATTATTGCGACCCTTCACTATTTTTGGCATCCAAAATCACCCTTATGCTAGCTCAAAAAATATGGAACTCTCTTAAGATGACCTACAAATGCCCCTAATAATGAATCAATTTAAAAATCGACTAATTAAGGCCGGGAAGGTCAAAAATAAAATCCTCCAAATATGGAAGGCTAAAATGATTCTAAGTGTTAATACTTAGCTAAAACTTTCTAAGTTTGGGACCCCTTATTAGGCTTTAAAGGACTGCGTTAAGCTTAAAATTTTGTGGGGTCTTACAATATCTCCCCCTTGGGAACATTCATCCTCGAATGAGGCCGACTAAGCTGAGATTACTGATGTACTGAATATACTAATTTTTTCATACTAAACATGCATATCTGAATGTAATGAATACATGACTAAATATACTGAAAAACTGGGTTTTTATTCTTAATATGCATATTTTAATGCAATGAATACATGACTAAAAACAATTCATAAATACATGAATAAATATGTAATGGTAACTGATACCAATTATTACAAGGGAATTCTATGTAAGTTTTAAGAAAAATTGTTACCTTGAGCTAAGTCTGAGTTGGCAGAGAGGAGGTGAGGGTACTTGGTTTGCGTATCTTCATTTACTTCTCAAGAAGCTCCCTTAGCGGATTGATTCAGCCAAAGAACTTTAACTTGAGGGACTTCTTTGTTCCTCAGTCTACGAATTTGATAGTCAAGGATTTCAACTGGAATCTCTTCATACGAGAGACTATTCTGAATGCCTATGCCCACTATCGGGACTACGACTGCTAGATCACCTAGGCATTTCTTTAGCAAGGAGACATGAGACATTGGATGGACTGAAGCTAGATCAGAAGGAAACTTAATCTCATAATCTACCTTTCTAAAATGGCTAAGAATTCGATAAGGACCAACATATCAGGGACTAAGTTTCCCATTCTTGCCAAACATATTCACCATTTTTAAGGGAGAGATTTTCAAATACGCATAGTCTCCAATCTCGCACTCGAGATCCGTTCTACTCATATCTGTGTATGATTTCTATTGGCTCTGAGTTGTCTTAAGATTTACAATGATCAATTGATCTTTTTCTAAGGCATCAAATACCAGGCCAAGCCCTACCACTACGGCCTCACCCACTTCAAACCAACTAATAGGAGATATACATCTCCTTCTATACAGTGCCTCAAACGGAGCCACCTGAATGTAGGAATGATAGTTTTTGTTATATGCAAACTCAATCAAAGGCAAATGGTCATCCCAACTACCTTTAAAATCAATCGCATATGCTCATTGCATATCTTCTAAAGTCTGGATGGTCCTTTCTGCCTGACCATCTGTCTGAGGATGAAATGTTGTTTTAAGGTGAACTCAAGTACCAAGACCCTTTTGGAATGCCTTCCGAAAATGAGTGATGAACTGGGTACCTCTATCTGAGACAATGGACAACAAAACACAGTGCAATCTGACCAACTCCCTAATATAGAGTTTTGCATAATCTTCTACTAAATAAGAGGTATGGACTGGTAGGAAATAAGATAATTTGGTCATCCTGTATACAATGACCTAAACTAAATTATGCTGACAATGATTACGAGGCAAACCCATCACAAGATCCATGTTCACTTCTTCCTACTTCCAAGTTTGAATGATGGGCTCTTGCATAGACCCACTATTTTTTTATGCTCAATCTTAACCTGCTGACATGTAGAGCACCCAGCTACAAACTCTACAATGTCTCTCTTCATCCTACTACACCAATAGATTTCCGATAAATTATTGTACATCTTTGTGGGCCCTAGATGAATAGAGTAACGCGCACCATGCACCTCTGCAAGAATTTGCTGCCTTAAGTCATCTACACTCTGCACACATAAATAACCCTGACAATGCATTATACCATCTCCCTCTTCGGAGAAAACCTCTACCATTTGATCACTGACTGACACTTTCAACTTAACTCAACTGGGATCTCTATCCTACTTTTCATTTACTTTGGAAACTAGAGATAATTCTAAACTATTCTGAACCCTCACACTGCCTTCTGATGAGTCAACTAAGTGGATACCTAGTCGGATAAGCTCACACTACCCATAGGTAGCATACTAAGAGCATCATCCACTATATTGGCTTTATCTGAATTGTACAGCTAAGTCGACTAATCTCATAATCTTTCAATAACTCTGACCACCTTCTCTGACAGAGGTTAAGATCTTTCTAGGAGTACACATACTGGAGGATCTTATGGTCTGTGGACACATCAATATGCACCCCATAAAAGTAATACCTCCAAATCATTAAGGTAAAAACTACTACTGCTAACATAAGATCATGAGTAGAATAGTTCTTCCCATAGGGTTTTAGCTATCTGGAGGCATAGGCTATGACCTTACCTCTCCTCATAAAAACACAACCCAAACCTACTCTGGATGTATCACAGTACACAACAAAGCCATCGGAACTATCTAGTAAGGTCAAAACTGGAGCTGTGGTGAGTCGAGTTTTCAACTCCTGAAAACTCTTCTCACAAGAATCCGACCACTGGAATTTGACCTTTTTCTGAGTTAATCTGGACATAGGGGAAGCAATAGATCAAAATCCCTCAACAAACCGTCGGGAATAGCCAGCCAAACCCAAGAAACTCCTAAAATCTAATGGAGAGATAGGTCTGGGATAATTTCTCACTGCTTCAGTCTTTTGGGGATCAACTCAAATGCCATCACCGGAAATTATATGGCCGAGGAAAGCTACTTCCCTTAGTAAAAATTCACACTTACTAAATTTAGTGAATTGCTGCTGGTTTCTGAGAGTCTGCAATACTATTTTGATATGGTCTACATGATCATGTTCACTGTAGGAGTAAACAAGGATATCATCTATGAAGACTATGACAAATATGTTTAAGTACTGCTTGAACACACGATTGATCATGACCATGAAAGCTGCTAGGGAATTGGTAAGACCAAAGGATATCACTAAGAATTCAAAGTGACCATATGGAGTTCTGAAGGCTACTTTTGGGATGTCACATTCCATGACTCTGTGTTAATGATAGCTCGATCTGAGGTCTATCTTAAAAAAAAATAGCTGGTACCCTAAAGTTGATCAAGTAAGTCATCAATTCTGGGAAGTGGATGCTTGTTCTTGATCATGACTTTATTTAACTGGCGATAGTCAAAGCATATTTTAAGGGAACCATCTCTCTTATGCATGAATAGAACTGTTGTTCCCCATATAGAGCCGCTGGGTCTAATGAATCACTTATCTTGGAGATCCTTTAACTGCTCTTTTAATTCTCAGAGTTTTGTTGGAGCCATTCAATATGGAGGAATAGAGATGGGATAAGTATCTGGATGGAGATCAATTCTGAAATCAATTTCCATTTTGGGAGGGACTACGAGAAGATCTTTGGGAAACACCTCTAGGAATTCACAAGCTACTGAGACTAATTAAAGAGTAGGGATTTCTGATTTAGAGTCCTAGACTCAGAGAAGATGGTAGACACACCCCTTAGATATCATATTTCTAGACTGAAGGTAATAAATAAGCTGACCCCTAAGAGCGAAAGTACTACCCCTCTACTCTAGGACGAGTTTATTTATAAACTGAAACTGGACAATTATGTTTCTGCAGTTAAGTCAAGCATAGCAGGAATAAAGCCAATCTATGCCAAGAATGACATCAAAATCAGTTATCTCTATTTCAACAAGTCTGCTGAAGTGATTTTTTGAGATACCACAACCAGATAGTTCTTGTATACCCGTCGGGCTATGATGGATTTACCTATTGGAGAAGAGACTAAGAAAGGGTCTGCTAGGAATTTTGGAGTAACTCCAAAATCAACTGCTATATATGGAGTAACAAAAGACAAATAAGCTACTAGATATAGCAAAGAATAAACATGCAAATGATAAACTTATAACGTACCAGTGACCACATCAGGAGAATTTTCCTGATCCTGTCAGGACTGAAGATCAGAGTCTGTTTGGGTGCTACCCACTGGTGGCACTGGATTACGCACCCTGCTAATTCAGGTGACCAGATTAAGCTGTAGGACGGTTACGCAGACCCTAGGAAACTGACTAGGGACAATCTCTAACTTATGGCCTGGCTTCCCATATCTGAAACATACATCACTTTCTGCTCTGCAGATAGCTTGATGGTTTTTGCCACACTGCTGGCAAAGAGGATTCGTTCGGGCACTACTAACACTACCCTGAGGTTTAGGGCCTGATGCCCTATCTCTTATGCCTTCTCTGAATTTCGGCATTGAAGCACTAGCTGAGAACGGGGCTGGAACTAAATATTTCTGGCAGAATTAAGAATGATTCCCACCCTCTGACTTAGGCTGAGAAAAGTTAAAACTACCTATTCTAGCCCTTTTGTTCTACTTCTCTCTTTCCCTATTTTTCTTCTTTTCGAACTATTGAGCATGGTACATCAGTCTAGACAAGTCCATCTCACTAATCAGCATCATAGTTTTGCACTCCTTAACCATAATATCACTCACCCCAGACACAAACTTGCTCATCTTAGACCTATTATCTACTACCACGTGAGGAGCATATCTATCTAATTGAGTAAACTTCAGAGAATACTCTTTCGCCGCCATGCTGCCCTGCTTTGGATTGATAAATTCTTGAATCATTGGTTCCCTTAACTCCTGTAGGAAGAACCTATCCAGAAAAGCAGCGGCAAACTCCACCCATTCTATGGGCCCTGCGTCTGTAGCCCTTTTTACTTTCCACTATTTGAAACATGTGTGAGCCACATCCTACAACAGATATGCAACTACCTTAGCACTCTCACTAGCTGTCACCACCATAACATCAGTAACTTACTGAACTTGATAAATAAATTCCTTAGGGTCGTCAGCTGACTTAGACCTGATAAATGATGGAGGGTTTATTCAGGTGAAGTCCCGAATCTCAGCAGCCGCTAAGTTGGCCACTGGGTTAGCCAAAACAATAATTGGGCACTTATTCTTGGATGCTACAGTATGAGATAGGATGGTGAAAGCTATTCTAAATTCAGTATAAGAGACATATTCATCCAGAGGATTTGTCTGGACGGGCTAGGGTTCTGGATGGTCTCCCATTCCTCTTTCCTTAGTTTTTTAGGGAGGCATATTCTATAAATAGAAGAGAAACTTGGAATAGATGGTGATTTTAAATAGAGATCATGCTCACTCGCACGGCATGAAGACTAAAGGAAGGGAAATTATTAATAAAACATCTCATAGCCCCTTGTCCATAAGTGTGGTGCGCTACACACTCATACATAAGACACTACTAGATACAATTTTCAGACTTTCGATGACTCTGTTGAACCTTATGTCTGATACAAAGTTTTGTAACACCCCGAGTCTATACCTCAGATGCTACACGACACAAGTAATCCAGTTGGACCACTAGCTAACCCATGACTGATACCTATTATAAGCGCTGAATAATAAAGATGTTGTAATAAAAAAATAAGGAAGTAAAGGTGAAAACTTCCATAAGGTTAAAATCTGAAAACAATATTGTATACGGAAAACTAATTGCTTGAAAACAACTGTCTGAAAACACTTTAGTCTGATAAGCCTCTAAACTATCTGAAATATGAAATTGATGGGAAAAGTCCCTAACTAACTTCGACTTACTACTAAAATAACTAAAATGCTAAAAATAATCATGCCCTCAATATATAAGGACTCACCACTACGTTGTCTACTGTGAAACTATACTACTGAGGATGCTCTAGGGCCCGTGCATCTGAACCTATGATATAAGATATCATAGCGTAAAAAACATATGTCAGTACTTTGAATGTACTGGTATGATCGGTTAGGTAGGCTGAAATGCATGGGTTCATGATGCATGAACAATACTAACAGAATAACATGGATATGACTAAATGGGAGTGCATACATAAATACATAGATTGGAACTGAAATAGTGATGACACCGAATACTGAGTTTGAATACTAATTTACTAATATTTAAGTGTACTAATATAGTATTATTAATTACCTAGATGACTGTATCTGATAGTCCTAAAGTCTGTAGAACTATACTGAGTTCTAATTTGAGACTGAATCTGAAATTAATACTGTAAGAGGTAATCATCTAACCGGCAGGCCCCTTTTCTAAATAGATATTGGGGTCCAACCTGTAACCCCAGTTAGAAGGGTGCCAGTATTATTCCATGGGTAAAGACAATAAAAGAGATACCAACATCTGGCAGGTACTCTAATAAGAACAGTGGAACCCTAAACTGACAGGTTAAAATACCTCATCAACCCTTGACTGGCAGATCTGATGTCTCAACCTACTCTGACTACATAGTTCTTGAATGCAAGGATTTCTTATAAGAATCACACCCTCTTCTAGTAGGTGATTCACAATCCTTGGGTTTACTCGGTGCTGAATCCTACTCCTAACTGAATAGACATTGATAGTATTTCTTAGTTCATACTAGGCTTGATTGAACTGGACTGGATTATAATTGATTTAACTGAGTTTTCTTGAATTATAGAACTGATTAAAAGTACCAATGATCGTGACCTGACTGTGAATATTTTATAATTAACACTGGCTCTAGGTATACAACTAAATTATCGAGTATTAAATACCCCCAGGTCTCAATAGCATAAAGAGTAAACCGTAACATAAATTTTAAAGTCACAATAATGGTCACATGTTCATAATTCACTTTCTAAGGCATTTCATCAACCACTTGTAAATCTTGATCCTGTACATGTATAGGTATGCATGCTATCATGTCATAAGTACACTAACAATTCACATATGCAATTTAACAAACACCTTCAAGTTAAGTAGCCATCGCAATGCGACCCCTTCTTAGGTCAAGTAGCCATTGCGGCACGACCCTTACTTGAGTTGACTGGCCCTCACGACGTGAGGCTATCATGACCCTTCACTATTTTGGGTATCCAAATTGCCCCTTACATTAATTTGAAAAATCAACTAACTAAGGATGGGAAGGTCAGAAATAAAATCCTCTAAAATTGGTAGGCTAAAATGATTCTAAGTCTTGATATATATCTAAAATTTTCTAAGTCTGGGACCCCTTTGTAGGCTTTAAAGGACTGAGTCAAGCTTAGAATTTTGTGGGGTCTTACAAAAGCTATACCAACAATTCCTATTGCATAATATTATGGAGTGTCTCATGATCTTTCCATGGCTGTCCAAATGGATGAAGCTTCAGAGATGGGTATCTTCTTGAAGCAGATGAGTTGTCCTATGATGACTTAGAATAAGTATGATTTGTTTTGGATATTTTCCAAGGTGAAGCCTCTTATTTTTTATGTCACCAATATTGAGGATGCACATGAGTTCATCATTGACTACGTTCGTTATTGACTGGTAAAAGAGACTTCAAAAGATGGATGTATTTAGGCACTATAAAGTGGAGCTTGTTAGTTTTTAGCTTTAGCAAATTGTTAAGATATAGTGGATTGACAAGCTAAAGTTAATACAAGAAATTGCACCTTCATTGACATGGGTTCAGTTATACTCTACCTTCATAGATAAGTACTCTAGTACCTTTGAGGGACAGGATACGAGATGAGCTCACTAACATTAAGCAAGGGACTTTTTCAATTGTGACATGTGAGGCACGTTATCATGCACTCTCTATGTATTCTCTATAGTGGTTGCATACTAAAGTCGGTAGGATTCATCAACTTTTTAAGGGTTTGAGCACGAATCTTAATATTTGAGCTATTTATATGTTATCATTCAATAGGTCTTTTTAGGAATTAATTGAATTTATTAAGTGTGTAGAAGGTGTGAAATAGGAGAGGTATGTGAAAATGGAAGTGAAGTTGGCTCGATAAGAAGGAACTATAGTGGTTCATCTACAAAGGTCAGAGTTTTCAAGGGTATTCTAGATGCCCTCTTCAGTCATTTATAGAGATGTCTCTAGGGGTTGATTGATGCAACCTTCTTCAGATTTTTAGGGGGTATCATACTTCTTCTGATCTAGCTCAATAACTCACCTTTATATTTTCCAATGACAGTTTATTTGGATTTTAGGCTTGTTTATGTATTTTAGAAATTCCATTATTTAGGATTTGCTCTCGAACCAAGACTATTTGTACATGACCTCTAATGATAATTCTTACAATGCTAACATCATTGAAATATTGATTTTAATCTAGGGGGACCCTAGGTTCATTACCCAAGGCTTTCAAACACATTTTGGTATAATAGGCAATTATGTGAAAATAGAACTACAGGTGTGGGCCCCACACTTGGTCAAAACAATCTTGGATGAAATTTTTGATTGTTCTATTGAGTTTGAAATGTTTAAATTAGTATGGTAGCAGATTTTGATTATGCGCATCAGGTTCTTAATGAATCTCGAGCACCCGGTCGACGTTCAGTAAAGACTAGGTGTATAAGGTTGCTGATTCAACAATTTAAGTGATCATATGACTGCTTAAGCAACCATTTTGTATGCGACATTTAGTCATTTAAGTGACATTGAACATTTGGTCAGTGGCTGCTTAAGAGATACTTTGTTTTCTTAAACGGGCATCGCTTAAACAGCCTATGGGTTACCTAACGATACCCGACCACAATTGCTAGATGTCCTGGCGATAGGTGAGTTGCATAAGTGGTCATCATTTAATTGGTGGGGTGAGTGATACCACAAAACTTGGTTTCTTTAAATGGAATTTTCCCTACCCTATTTTCTACCCTTCCTTCCACCATTTTTATATCAAGTTGAAAGCTTAAATAAAGGAAAAATTGGGAAATCATCAATGTAAGTTAGGGTAAGCTAATGTAACTATTCTTTGGGATTTCCCATTAAATTTCCATTCTAGTTCAAGGTAAAATTCTTTGAAATTAGATCCAAAATTCTTAAACTTTTAGGGTTGATTTGAGACCCGATTTATGCTCCATTTGTGCTAAGCTATTGAGCATAAATTTCTTAACCTTTGAGGGACTTCATGACACATTGAACTTTTGATTCTATTTCTGTGCCCTGTGTGCTCGTTCTTTACCCAAAATTTGACCCGAGCCATATTAAAGAAATATGGGTCTCTTTTACTACTAATGATGTGTAGATTACTCTTTTGTTATCGTGACCGCATCTTGGGATCATGGAGTTAAAGAAAATGAGTTGTAGGCAATTCCCTGATTGCAGTTCAGCTTTTGTCTAATCTTCTTCTTGAGATGGTGTTTTATATATATATTGCAAGTTAGAAAGGAATGTTAGGATGTAAATATGGGTAGACCATCGTGACTTTACCTAAATTTTGAGTTTTGGGGAAGGAGGGTAATTGACCGTTAAGGTGAAATATTTATTGTGCTTCTATGATCATATTACCTTAGGTTGCAAGCATGTTAGGCATAATTGGGACTAGTGAACCTTTAGCATAATGTTTAATGTGATACTCAGTGTATTGTGATAGTTTTCCTCAGATTATGATGTTAGAGTTATGCCGGATATATTATTGGGCCCAAGACTGTGGTTGTCACGACCCAAAAAACAAACGTCATGATGACACTTATTGCGACAAGCCTTGACAAGTAAGCCTATCACCCAAACTTATATGAAATAAGAAATCAACATTAGAACTAAGACAAGTCTTCTAGAATAAGCCAAACCTCACAAATATGATAATATTGTAAATGCAATCAAGATACCAAACAAAATTTCAAAACTTGGTCTCGCAATATAAGAACCTCTAATACAACTAAGAGTCAAAATATACATAGGATATCCATAAATAAACAGACTCTGTCTCTGAGTATAATAACATATATTATATAGAAGAAAAGGTAGTGGCCAACTTCAGATGCATAGATCAATCACTACCTTTAATAGAGTCCAAATGCTGCCTGAATTAGCTACCCAAATGGTGCACTTGTGCCTAGCTTTGCACTGAAAGAGCACAATGGAGATGTGTACAATCTGCTTGTACTCATTAGGTATCATAGGCCGATTGATTAAAGTAGAAAGTATAGAACATAAATACAAACTATGGGCTTATCGGATGCAATTAGAAAATGTCCCAAATGCTGGGCCCCAATATCTCTACTATCAGTTCTACCATATACACATATACCAGAAATAGGTAGGTGAAAGAAGAACAAGTATACACATTAACTTAATACAAGTATAAGAAGATAAAATAAATGGACAAACATCAAGTCACAAATAGACATACAATCACTGAATAAGCACAATATATCGATGATGCACAAGGTCGTCTAAAATCCTACGTATACACCTACCGAGCTCTTCTCCCAAGTAGGACCTATGGGAGGTTAGTCAACCCACATCTACCGAGGTTTATTCCAAGGTAGGATACAAAGGTGGTTTTTTAATTCATAAACACAAAATATCCAATACAAATCCATAACTTCTCTCCGACACATACATCAGTAGAGGGATTTTAAAGATGTCACAATTTCTATCAGAAAAAAACAATATTTCCAATATTTTCACTGTGGTACCAATGTTTCATGAATGAATATAATATGAGGATGTAATGCTCACTAACAATAAAAACAAGAATATCCTATGTCGAACATTATAACAAACATGTTAGCTAATACTTCACTAAATCAACCAGCTATCCATGATCCAATATAAGCCATAAACAATCAATGAAACATGCAAGGAAATGTCATTGATACCACATAAAATTAAAAAATCTAGGCTTTTCCCACCAAGAATAGTGCAATCAAACATACATATATCAATATCAAGCCCACAACATCATACAACACCCACACGGTCATACACAATAGATAATATCTAAAAACCACAAAATATTATCCACATAATCCCTCACACAGTCACATAAATTACCTAAATACATTTTCGATGATTCAATCCCACACTTACAACATTCTTTTAAATTATTATAAACTACCTAACCTAGTCTAAATCAAATTCAGCTATAACCAAACTCGAATGCCTAAACCAAAACAAAATATAGCCTTTATCATCGAGTTTTACCTCAGGCGTGGACTCAGAAATCAAATAAAACAAACAATTATAGAATCTACTCTCAAAAGCAAGCCAAAGATACTTACATTGCTCACATCCGAATAGAATCAAATTCGACCTCCGAAATTGGATTTCAAAAAAATTGGGGTACAACTAGAATTTTAATTCAAAAAGATTAAAGGAGCACATAGGATAACATTCGTTCGAAAATGAGTTGAAATTAGAGTATAAATCGAGGAAAATAGTAATTTGGGCCTTCCAGACACAAATCCACAAGTTTCAACTTTACACCTTAGATTAAAAAAGATTTGGAAGATAAAAACAGATGGAAAATAATCGAAAAAAGGGATTTAGAGCTTACACAAGCTTAGAAATGGAAGAAAATGCCCAAAAACGCATACCCCAGGCTTCAAATCTCAAAAATAGAGATTTAATTTACCCAGGCATTGCCTATGCGACTATCGTTTCACTTAAGAGGCCATCACTTAAGAGGAAAGGTGTCTCTTAAGAGAATCCCACCACATCACATAAATGACAATGGTATCTCTTAAGCCACAGGCATCTAGCACTCTCGTGTCACTTATACAGCCAGTCCATTCCTTAAGCGAAAGAAAGCCTAGTGTTTCTTAGGAGATATTTTGGTATTCAAGACAAGTTGCTTAAGCGACCAGGGCTTTTCTTAAGCCAGCGAAACAGCTGTGTGGTGCACTAGCTAGAGACTTAGAGAATTCCAAGTCTTTGCAGACCCTTTGAAATTCACCCAGAATCTAACAAATGTACAAAAAACTATGCTTTTAGACTAGATTCGATGCTCAGGACTCACTGGCGATGTTTGATTTAAAAAAATCAGTTCCCCAAAATTGACCCCTCGAAACCCAATTTCAATTTTTTCCAAATAGAAGGTCAAAATGAGGTAAAAAAGTTGTAATACTTGACCAACCATGTTACCAACCTAAAATCAACGTTATGGATCTACTAGCATAGTGTGTTTATTCATAAGATGCATAGATCAAAAGATGTTCATAAAAGTCAACTAATAACCTTTTTAAACAACTTAAAAAACATTCTCACACAAAGCACACCAAAATTCATTGGGAATCATGCTAATCATAACCACACCCCTGAAATACCACAATGCCACCCTGGGAAGGGGTAAAATGGTCAAATTACGTCAAAATAATTTTTTTAAATAAATCACCTAAAATTAGGTCATTACGTCATCCACCATAAAGAACCTAGTTCATCCTCGAACAAAAGGCAATAGAAATACCCGAATCAGTGAAATGCTAGGGAAAACTACTATTCATATCAGACTTGACATCTCAAGTATACTCTTCTATGGTAAAGGCCTCTACTAGACCTTAACTATAAGAATAAATCTAGAATGCAATTTTCTAACACCCCTGGCTAGAATGGAGACAGGATCCTCAATGAAATACGACCACTCAGCTAACTAAATTGAATCACAACAAATGATATGAGACTCATCTAGAATATAACATCAAAGCATAGAAACATAAAAAACTAGATTAACAGTTGATAAATCTGTAAGCAATGCTAACTCATAAGCATCATCCCTAATTGTCCAAATGATCTCAGAAGGACCAATATACCTAGGGCTAAGATTCTTAGCCCCTCTTCACAAACCTCATCATTCCCTTTATGGGAGAATCTTAAAATAACACACGTTCACCAACACTAAATCTCAAGGAATAAAATCTAAGATCTACAAAGAACTTATGCCTAATCTAAGCCACCAGGAGTCTATCCTGAATGACCCAAACTCTATCAGAAGACTAAAAACAAAATTTGTACCTTGAGGTCTAATCTCAAAGATCTCAAATCAACTAATTGAAGAGTAATAATGTCTACCATACTAAGCCTCAAAAGGGACCATCTCAATAAAGGAATGGTAGCTATTATTATATGACAAACACCACCAAAGCAAGATATTTCTCCCACTAGCCACTAAGGTCTATCACACAAGCATGGAGCATACCCTACAAAACCTAAATATTCTAGTCTAATTGACCGATGGTCTATAGGAGAAATGATGTAATAAGTTTAACCTAAGTACCATACTCCTCCTAAAAGTCTTCCAAAAGTGAGATGTGGTCATCAAACCATAATACAAGATGATAGACACCAAAACACAATGAAGAAAGACTATCGCATGAATATTGATACAAGCCAACCTTTCAACACCAAAATAAACCTTAACCAAAAAGAAGTGAGAAGATTTAGACAATCGATCCATGATGAATCAAACACTATCAGAACCACAAAAACCATGAGGAAACCTTTTAACAATGTCCATAATAATCGATTCTAATTTAAAATTGGCAATGGCTAGCATTTGAAGAAAACCATCAGGTCTGAAATGCTCAGCTTTTACATACTTGGAACATAGGCAATAAGCTATGAAATCCGCTACATCCTTCTTCATGCCACCCCACCAGTAATACTGTCTCAAATCACAATACATCTTAGTCACTCCTAGATAGATGGAATACTTTGAACAATGAGCCTCCTACAAAATCAATCTAATCTAATCACCAACTCATGTCATACAACCTTTTCCTTCAATCCTCAAAACAAGATCTAAATCAAGTGAGTCTTTCTTAGCCTTAACACTTAACACCTTATCACTAATTGCTCTAAACACAACATTATCAAAATGATAAGACTAAATTTTCTGTATCAAAAAATACCTAGACTCCAAGAATTCCAAAATACTCCTACATGTTGAAATATTCCCATCTTGAGTAAAATGATGCACCAATCTACCTGTGTTAGTCAACTTTCTACTCAAGTCATCTGCAACCATATTATCCTTTTCTGAATAAAAGATAATTTTCAAGTCATAATCTTTGAGAAACTTAGGAAAACAACACTACATCATATTAGGGTCTCGCTGGTGAAGAAATACTGAAGGCAATGCTAATCTAGAAAAATCTGGCAACCGACTACATACAAATAGTGCCTCCATAACTTTGAAGAAAGCACTACTGCATAACTCCAAATCATGTATTAGGTAATTCCTCTCACAGGGATTCAACTGATGAGAAGCATTGTAATACCTCATACTTTTTCCTAACTAATTTCATCTCAAGAATGTCTAGTATTATCTTATAAATTGAATAATGATTATTCAAAGAGGAATTTTTAACATTTTCACTTATTGTCATGTAGGAAATTCAATAAGCTTTCCATCAATATAAGATTCACCCAAATTCGATAACCAGGTCAGAAGTTACGATTATTTCAAGTTCCCATCATAAAATAGCATCATATTAGTCAGTGGTGCACCACGCCACAAGAGGAATGGCATTTGGCAAATTCCAGTAGGGTTCTGCAATTATGGCGCATCGCGCTAGAGGCCAAATTCAGAATTATCTATTCTCAATGTCTCAACGTGATTTTCCCTATGTTGTGCCAAAGTTCTAGGTCATAAAGAAAGTGGCAACGCGATGGCCCCCATTGCGTAATCCCTTAATTTCTCAATTGTCAGAATCCAGTGACACGACGCGATAGCGCTGCGTCGCACCTAGGGTCCAATTCATGAAATTTTCACTGAAATTAAATGACGCATCCTAGGTTAAAAAGATCAACTTCGTACCCCTATTCAACCCCTTTCACACGTGATTCGGCCATTTTTCACCCAAAATATACTAGTTTGTCTCAAGTTTCTCAGAAGAACAATCTAGGGTTTTCATAGAAGATCCAATTTCGAGAAAGTTTCACCGTCAATCTTCACGAAATCACGAACTAAGGTATGCATAGTGTTCATTCATGGACTCTTTTCATCTATGAAGCCCAAGAATCCCTTTTCTAAATTCAAGTTTATGGATTTTCTTATGAATTTCATGATTGGGATGATCTTGCTCATATGGATAATGACAAATTGAATTCTACTCCATGTTTGGTGATAAATTCTATGTGGGTTAAAGTATTATATATATATATAAACTCATGCAAACCTATGACTAAACCCTTAAATGATGAAATTAGAATTGAACCATGATGTTTAATTATTATATAATGATGTTTACATGTACCATGCCTACAATATGTTTGATTAAATGCCTAGATGAAAGAAAAGTGCCTAACTAGCATGATACCATGAAATCCCCATGTATGTACAAGTTATGCATATCACATGTTTTGTTGAAATTGTTCAATAAATGTGCTATGGATTATGATGTTAGTTATATGTTCAAGTAAGTTGTACTTTTTCAGTTTCCTTCCATCGAGTCTTGGGGGTACTCATACATGAAACATTAGCTGTGTGCCTAGAGCCATGTCATGTTTTCATGATACTCTCAGTCATACTATGATCTTTAGACTTTAGATAGTCTTATGACTTAGGAAATCTCCATGATATCATAAACTCAGTCAGTTGTCAGATATACATAGTATTCCATCAGTCAACGAAATTCAGTAACTCAGCCTATGTTTAGTTCAGTAAATCATGTTTAGAGTCTATTCAGATGAAAGTACCAATTAGCACCGATTGAAACCAAGGATGGGAATACATACTATCAAATGAGGGTGTCATTTTTAGAAATCATCCTTGCATTTCAGAACTATACAGCCAGCATAGGTTGAGACATCAACACTGCCTGATGAGGGTTGATAAAAGGGATAAGCCCTGTCAGATAAGGGCCCCACCGTTCTCGTATAGGGGACTCTATTAGATGAGGGTTGCCCACAACTTGTCCTTACCGGTGGCACAGTATTGACACCCTTATAATAGGGGTTATAGATTGGACCCCAACTCAGCCATAATGACGTATCAGGGGCATATTCGTTAGATACTACCTCTCATAGGTTTATGTTATAGAATTACGATTGTCAGATATATTCAATCAGTCTCAATAATAGAACTCAGATAGTTCTTCAGATTTTAGGACTATCAAATACAGTTAACTCATATACAGTACGAAACTCAGATAGTTCCATCAGATTTAGGACTATCAGATACAGTTACTCATGTTATCAGTTATATTCAAATTCAGTAATCATATTATCATAGTATTAGTTTTAGTTGTTATGTCTCATGCATGTATTCTCACACTCATGATAGTTAGTCAGTTATTATTATTTTTCAAGTGTATGAACTCCATGCATTCAACCTACCTCACATGCATACAGTACATTCAAAGTATTGACGTATTTGCACTATGGTGTCTTATACCATAGGTTTAAAGACGCGAGGTCCAGAGCAACAGTAGATTCCAAATAACCGCCAACAGAGTTATAAGTGAGTCCTCATATTCTGAGGATATAATTATTTCCCTATTATCTCATTAATCATTTTATTAGTTGGATTTAGTTAGGGACATGTCCCATCAACTCCTTACTCAGAAAGTTCAGTCAGTTAGAGGCTTTCTAGACTATTATGTTTCAGACTTCAGTATGTTTAGTTTTATTTTGGGTATTCTATTACCCCACACAGATGTTATATCATTCAGATCATGTTCAGTATTGAACCTTATGGGCTTGCAGTTCATGTTTCCGCATTATAAAGTATTTTATGCAGTATACAGGTACAGATATCAGTCATGCGTTAGCTTGTGGTCCTTCGGGGTCATGAGTATCGTGTAGAGTTTCGGGTACCAGATTTGGGGCATTATAAGCATACTCAATCATCTTACCCTCCTACATTAACACTACACATAACCCAATACCTGAAGTATCACATAAGAAGATAAAAACCACTCTCTCTTTGGTCCAAGTAAAGATAGAAGTTGAATTTAACAATTCCTTAAGCTTTATAAATCTCATATCACAAGTATCAGGCAACTAAAAGGAAATCTTCTTCTGAATCAACTTGGTCAACGAAGCTTGACAAGATAAAAAACCCTCAACAAACTACCGATAGTAGCCCACTAAACAAATAAAACTTGGAATCTTGATAAGAGAAGTAGGGCTTGACCAATCATGAACTGATACAATCATGGTTGGACCATCTATATAACCATCTTTGGTCACTATGTGACCTATGAAAGAATTGAACTCCAACCCAAGCTCACACTTAGAGAACTTATCTTACAACTTCTCATCCCTCAATATTTTAAGAACAATCTGTAAATGCTCTTTATGATTGTCTTCACTCTTGGAATAAACCAAGCTATAATTAATAAATATAATAATAAAGAAAAAGAAATACAACTGAAATACCCGGTTTATCAATACCATGAATTGGGTTGCGACATTGGCCAACCCAAAGGACATGACCAAGAACTTATAATGATTGTACCATGTCCAAAAGACTGTCTATGAAATATCAGAAGATCTAATCCTGAACTGGTGATACCTAGATCTCAAATCAATCTTTGAAAACTCTAAAGCACCCTAAATATAGTTGAATAAATCACCAATATGAGCAAGATGATACTCATTCACCTTATTCAAATATTGATAATCAATACATATATTTATAGACACATCTTTTTTCTTCATAAAAAATATTTGCGAACCCTAAGATGATACACTAAGTCTGATGAACCCCTTATCCAACAAAACCTAAAATATATTCTTCAATTCATTTAAATCAATTGGGGCCATCTTATAATATGAAATAAAAATAGCAAAGTCAATATCATGGTCTAGAGGATAACCAGGAAAATCCATATAGAAAATATCCATGAACTCATGGAGAACACGAAGAGTATCCAAAAAAGGGAGGAAGCGAGACTAGTATGATGAATATGATCCAAATACGACAAGCATACCCTCTGAACAACATGACAAGCATAATGGAAAGATATAATCCTTTTGGGACTCGAATAAAGCACACCTATCCAAGCTATCCTTTGTGCACCTGGTAAAGATAATATCAGAAAATTATCATAGCAATCTAGGATAGCATGATAAGAAGCAAACCAATCCATATGTAAAATGACATCAAAATTTACCATATCTAATATACTTTGATCTACCCAAGTCTCATGCCCAGCAAAAGTCACAAAACAAATTTGGTGCACCTGATACACCATTAAAAAGTCCTCTATAGGGTTAGATACATGGATGGTCATGGAAGATGTAACGCCCCAAAAATATGTCCCAAGATTTCACACAATGATGGGGACTATGAGTAGTCCCTAGCTAACACTTTGAGCCTTCTAGTAAATTTGAGACTCAAAATAAAGAAATTTAGGCATGCGAAAACACTGAAATACTGAATCCTATCTGAACTGAACTGAACTGGATTTAACCGAATATAATCTGTGAAAGTATTTAACTTAAAGGTATAAACAACTAAAAAATATAATTTAAAATGTATCAAACAGTCAAAAAAGCCTCTAATTCTAATAACTAAAGAGCCACTGGTACAGACTCCTAGCTGTCTCAAACTGAATTGAAAGTAACTGATCAAATACTAAGCTGAAAATATAAATAATTGGGTCCTCAAATTATGAGGACTCACTAACTATTGGGATGTAGATAGAGATGCGCATGGTAAATCATGATGCTGGAATTGAGCACCTAAATTAATATTATTAAATAATGTAGCACTTAGACTTATATATGAGTCAGTACTTTTGGAATGTACTGAGCATATGAGGATGAATGCATATGTAAAATAATAATTTAATATTCATACAAAACTTTCAAAGAATGTATGCTTATTGTAAATAACTCACTTTGGCTCGAATAAAATGTGTATTACGAAATAATAAAATGTGAGTAGGTAAAATATAGGTAGTCTTTATGAGTCATAATTCTTAGTTCTAAAAGATGTACTTTTACTTTTTCCATTGGGAGTTTCTTCAAACCGAAATAAACTATGTGAGCTGTCATGGAGACCAACATCTTACCTACGTTGGGGAGAGACGTTCTACCCTTGCCATCGGTATAAAGCCTTATCTTAAGTGATCACTTACTTATCCCACTATGGAAACTTAAACCAGTGGTGGCTCGTAGTTCTGGGGCATGAGAAATTGGAATTATACCCAACTCGGTGCCAAATACTACTCCCATAAATATATGCTCAGACTTTTAGGAAATCCAGCTTAAAATAGCATAAGGTTTTATAATGAAAACCAATTGTGCTTCTCTTTCTTTAAATCATAAATTATATGAATAATGTGGATATATTATATTAGCTTAGAATCAAAAGATTAATTTCTTTCTTAAATCTTAGTAAACAACTTATAAAAGAGGCTTTAGATCATAGTCTTCTTGAAATCTCAAAACTCATACTTTAGTTTAAAGTATATGTACTTTAATTTTAAGAATTTCTCAATAAAGCTTCTTTCTAAACAATCATCTTTAAATCATCCAACAATATCAATTCACAATAATGAGATAAAATTAATGATATAAACCTTTAATTCAAAGCATTAATAGATGAGATAAACGTGCACTTCAATACGTAAATCACTTGTAAATTCATAAACTCAAAACAAAGTAGTTTGTGTATGAACCCTAATATGCAAATCTTGAAATCTTAAGAAAGAAACATGTTTTCGGCACAAGGATGAAAGAGGTATCCTTGTTCATAACCCCACAAACCTTAATACAAACAAATTATGAAAAGATTGAACCTTTAATCTTGATTGCCCAAACCCTAAGTTATTTTTCTCTCTTCTATATTATATGATGAACTAATGATTTTGAGAGGGTTAAAATATGTGTAAGGACTATTAATCTCGTGTAGTTATGTTTAGGGATGGGTATGTAGTGTCAATGACTTGGTTGCCCTCTAAATAACTCAAAAATAGAGTTTCGACACCACTTGGCCATAGGCTTTGCAGCGCAAACTCCATGGCAAATATTAGGCTTTGCGATGCAAACCTTATGGCAAATATTAGGATTTGCAATGCAAAGTTATTGTTTGTGATGGTATGGTGATGCCTAGCCATCGCGTAAGATCTAGTTTTCAACACCAACTTAGTTTTAAGGTCTTTAAACACTCCCAACATCTCTACCGCTTCAAGACATAATCTATCATCACTACGGGGGGTCCTAAAAATCATTTTAAAAGAATCAAAAGGGTTTTACCGCTATAGGGTGTTACATTATCCTCCCTTAGGATCATTCGCCCTCGAATAAAACTATTATCATGGAGCACTAAGAAGGCTAAAATCATACACTAAAGACTTACGGGCTGAACCAGGATACATGGGCAGAGTAGGGCTTCACGAACGCATGTTGTGACATGAGGACTATTATATAGCTAAGATAGAAAATAAGAGAGTTGATTTAGGAGAAACTATTACCTAAAGCTAAGTCTTAATTCATAAGAAAAATATGGGGATTCTTGGTTTGCATATCTGCTTATGTTTCCCAAGTAGCTCCCACAACAGACTGATTTCTCCATAGGACCTTAACCAAAGGAACTTTCTCATTTCTTAGCCTCAAAATCCGATGATCAAGGATCTAAACTAGGATTTCTTCGTAGGAGAGACTATCCTTAATATCTAATATTTCTAAAGGAACAACACAGGATAAATCACCAATGCATTTCTTTAAAAAAGAAATATGGAACACCGGATGAAAAGATGACAACTCTGCAGGAAACTCATACTCATATATTCTTTAAGGCATAACATATCAGGGACTAAGCTTCCCCTATTTGCCAAATCTCTTCACCCCCTTCAAGGGAAACCTTCAAATAAACTAAGTCATTGACTTCAAACTCAAGATGCCTTTTCCTCAAATCTGCATAGTATTTTTGACGACTTTAAGATATTTTTAACCTCTCTCGAATCAACTGTATTTTCTCTATGGCTTCAAACACCACATTTGGCCCTACAAAGTAGCCTTACCTACTTAAAACCAACAAATAAGTGACCTATATCTACTCCCATAAAGAACCTCAAAAGGGGCCATCTGAATACTAGTATGGTAACTCTTATTGTGGGCAAATTTGACAAACAGTAAGTGATCATCCCAACTACCCTTGAAATCAAGAACACACATCCTCAACATATCCTATAGGGTTTGAATTGTCCTCTCTGCCTAACCATCTGTCTGAGGGTGAAAAGCTGAACTGAGATAAACTTAGGTTCCAAGACCTTTCTGAAAGTCTTTCCAAAAGTGAGAGGTAAATTGAGCACCCCTATCTAAAATGATGGAGAAAGGAAATTTGTGCAATCTTATAAACTCTCTAATATAGAACTTAGCATAATCTTTGGCTCAAAAGGACGTATGAACTGTCAAGAAATGGGCTGATTAAGTCTATTTGTCTAAAATAACCCAAATTGAATCATGATGACGACGCAAATGAGATAACCCTGTCACAAAGTATATGTTCACCTTTTCCCACTTCTAAGTGGGAATACTAAATTCTTGTAAGATTCCACCAGGTCTTTGGTGCTCCACCTTAACCTGTTGATAATTAGCACACTTGGCCACAAATTATGTAATATTTTGATTCATACCACACTACCAATAGACTTCCCGTAAATCATGATACATCTTAGTGGCCCTTGGGTGAACGGAGTAATGTGCACCATGCTCTTCTACCATAATTTTTTGCCTCAAACCATCAACACACGGCACACATAGTCTATTTGGTTTCTTAACACGCCTTCTCCCCTTTGGGAGGAAACCTCTAACTTTTGATATCTAACTGACTCCTTCAACTTAACCAAACTGGAGTTCTTATCTTGCTTCTCCTTCACTTTGAAAACTAAAGAAGATTTTGAACTACTCTAAATCCAAACTTTCCCCTCAGCTAAGTCAACCAATTGGACACCTAATCTAGCCAACCGGCGAACTTCCCTATATAATTTTTTCTTATCACCCTCCATATGAGAAACACTACCCATTGATAGTCTACAAAGGGCGTCTGCCATAACGTTAGCGTTTCCCAGATTATACAGAACACTCGTAATCCTTCAGCAATTCTAACCACCTTCCATGATAGAAGTTCAACTTACTTTATGAAAACACATACTGCAAACTCTTGTGGTCGTTGAACACATCAGTATACAACCCATATAGATAGTGCCTCTAGATTTTCAATGCAAACACAACAATAGCTAACTCAAGATCATTCGTAGGATGGATCTTTTTGTGGGGCTTAAGCTATCCAGAGGCATAAGCTATGACCTCACCTCTCTACACCAAAACACAACCCAGACCAACTCTAGAAGTATCATATTAGACAACAAATGCATATGTACCATTATGTACGTTAAAAATAAGGCTGATGTGAATCAAGCTTTTAACTCCTAAAAACTCTTCTCACAAGAATCTTAGCACAAAAACTTAACCCTTTTTTTTGAGTAAATCAAGACATAGGGGATGAAATAAATGAAAATCACTCAATAAACTATCGGTAATAGCTAGCTAAACCCAAGAAGCTCCTGATGTCTGATGGAGAGATGGGTCTAGGCCAGTTTCTCACTTCTTGGGGATCGACTCTAATGCCATCACCGAAAACAAAATAGTTGAGGAAAGCTATTGATCTTAGCAAAAATTCACACTTTCTTAATTTGGCAAACAACTGGTTGTCTTTAAGAGTTTGCAACACAATTCTAAGATGGTCTGCATGGACATCCTCACTATGGGAATTGATAAGGATATAATCGATAAAGACTATGACAAACATATCTAATTACTGTTTGAACACTCTATTTATCAAGTCTATGAAGGCAGTTGGAGTATTTGTTAGCGAATGTGCATTGACTAA